>NC_054705.1:20498444-20557180 GCF_016097555.1 Gigantopelta aegis
TCTCTCTCTCTCTCTCTCTCATATTTGTCAAATGGGTATTTGACCAAATAGTGGTTGATTCCTGAATCTCTGTCTAGTATGTTGAATATAGAATGACAGCCACTCCCGATGAGATCTTTTACTGGAGATTTCATCCTTCTTGCATCGCCACAAAACAGGGTTTTTTTTTATATAGGATATTAAATAGCATGTACTGGTGAGGTGACATACGAAAATAGGGCCGAGTTTTATTTATATTTTAACCCTGTATTCTTTTGTTGATTTCTTTTGTGTAAAAACATTGTTTTTTATGTTGGGCAAGCTATTTGTGGCACAACAATGACTTTAGAGGTATATATACCGTAGCTGTGAACTAACCAGTCAATAACCTCTACTGAACTTGGGCCTATGTTTCTCTAGTGTAGAATCTTTGTGCTTGGTTGCAATATTTCATATAAAGTTTATTAAAGTTCTGTATTATGTAATTCTGTGTACTCCACTTGTTAGAGTCCAGGACAAAATAATGATGACCAAAAAAATGTAAGTATTTAATATATTGATTACGTTAATTTACTTATATCATAAATTACGATAATTTTATTTGGTAAAAATCAACTTAGTCTGTAACTTATTGGTGGGGTGCAGAAGCATCAGAAGCCATTAAACGTTGGTACGGCCATGAAAGCAATGTATATGATGAAATCTATACTATGCGACTGCCATAGGAAGGGAGAGAGTACATGTATGTAAATATTTTATGTAATATGCCTGTTAAAACACTGATGTCTCACCATCACAAAACTTTAATGTTTGAACAAAAACCAACATTTCTGACATCCGAAACATTCAACTTTAAAAAACTATTTTTAATTTTTAAATTTGTTTAAGGACACAACAAGAGCACATTTTTTATTTTTTATTAATCATTGGCTATTGGATATCAAACATTTGATAATTCTGACACATAGTCTTAGAGAGGAAACCCGCAATATTTTTCCATTAATAGCAAGGTATCTTTTATATGCATCACCCCACAGATAGGATATCACAGACCATGGCTGTTGATATACTAGTCATGATGCACTGGCTGGAACGAGAAATAACCCATTGGTCCCACCGACATGGATCAATCCTAGACCGAAAGTGCATCAAGCGAACGCTTTACCACTGGACTTCAGCCTGCCCTCAAATTTAAGAATGTAATAAAAGCTATTAAAACTGGTGTATAATGGACAACATATGGCAGAAAATCACAAACATAAACAAATTAATATTAACGACCCATCAGATCATTTAAAACTATAGCTACATGTATTTGGCGTCTAATATATGAGAGCTTGAAATTGTATTTTGTTACCCACATCATTTTGAAAGTTTGACTGGCCTTGGTGGTGTCATGGTTAAGCCATCAGACATATTTTTAAGGCTGGTAGGTACAGGGTTCGCAGCTTGGTACCGGCTTCCACTCAGAGCGAGTTTTAAAGACTCAACAGGTAGGTGTAAGACCACTACACCCTCTTCTCTCTCTCACTAACCACTAACCAACTAGCAACTAACCCACTCTCTTGGACAGACAGCCCAGATAGCTGAGGTGTGTGTCCAGTACAGCATGCTTGAACTGTAACTGGATATAAGCACGAAAATATGTTGAAATGAAATGAAAGTATGTTTTGCCATGGGCCCCATTGGGCTATTTCTCAGTCCAGCTAGTTTAACACAACTTGCATTTCAAAGGCTGTGGTATGTGCTGTCCTGTCTGTGGAAAGGTGTATATAAAAGATCCCTTGCTACTAATGCAAACATATAGCAGGTTTCCTCTCTAAGACTATGGGTAGGTGTAAGACCACTACAGCCACTTCTCTTTCACTAACCACAAACCAACTAACAACTAACAACTAACCAACTAACAACTAACAACTAACCCATGCACTGTGATTAGTAAATCAATGTGCTCTAGTGGTGTTGTTAAAAAAAAAAAAAATCCATTCATTAATCAATCTAGCCAGCCAGGTTCTCTGTCAGCCATTTAGCCATTCATTACCAAAGGTTGTGGTACGTGCTATCCTGTCTGTGGGATAGTACACATCAAAGATCCCTTGCAACTAATGGAAAAATATAGGTTTCCTCTCTAAGACTATATGTCAAAATTACCAAATATTTGACATCCAACAGCCGATGACTAATTAATCAATGTGCTCTAGTGGTGTCGTTAAACAAAAAACAAAACATCATTAATCCGTCTAGCCAGCCAGCCAGCCAGCCAGCCAGCCAGCCAGCCTCTCTGTCAGCCATTTAGCCATTCATTTTCCATTCCAGTAATTTTGAACAAACACACATCATGATACTTTCAATGACATCAATTCTGACACAGAGGCAGACACACACACACACACACACAAAGGAGATGAAGATAGTTTTAGCCGACAACAAAATTTGACCATGAGAGAAAAACCAAACACCTTGACCTCCCCCGAAGCCAAAAATGACCTATAGGTCAGTATTTACGTCATGGCATTGTGGGATGGACACCGGAATCAGTGAGGCGTAAAAACACCTTTTTTCTCTGAGGTGAAACAGGATCACCTGCAACGAAATAAAAAACGGACCGAAGTTTCCTTCATTCAAAGCAGTTATGTATTGGGAACTTTTTCTACGTCATCGTAGTGCTAATGAATCTTATACTGCCAGTTACAAGTATACCACAGACGGTGGTACAATGACCTTGGCTTGTCATGTGAGATAATGAATCTTACTGTCAGCTATTTGTAGACCAGAGAATGGCCTTGTGACATGAGATAATAAATTGTTAAAAATGGACACTGGAAAAACAGAAAGAACACATTTTTATTTAAGATTATATGGCATCAGACATATGGTAAAGGACCACACAGATATTGAGAGATAAAACCCGCTGTTCCCACAGACAGGGTAGTACATACCATGGCCTTTGATAAACAAGTCGTGGTGCCATGGTTGGAATGAGAAATAGCCCATTGGGCCCACCGAATGGGATCGATCCCAAACCGACCGCGCATCAAGCGAGCGCTTTACCACTGGGCTACATCCCGCCCCATAGACACTGTCTGGAATTTCTACAGTTAGACCCGTTTGAAAACTCCACATGGTAGATGGAATGGTGAAATATGGAATGATGAAATATGGAATGGTGAATTATGGAATGGTGAAATATGGAATGGTGAATTATGGAATGATGAATTATGGAATGATGAAATATGGAATGGTGAAATATGGAATGGTGAATTATGGAATGATGAATTATGGAATGGTGAAATATGGAATGATGAAATATGGAATGGTGAATTATGGAATGATGAAATATGGGATGATGAATTATGGAATGGTGAAATATGGAATGGTGAATTCTGAGGAGCTTCAGAGGTTACATTTTTACCTCAGTAGTTAGCTTTAAAAAAGATATTTTTTCTTTTATAAATGTTATACAGGGCCTACTTACCATATACATATGGCACAGCAATTTTTTTTTTTTTCAAATATGAATTCAGTGTGGCTAGTGAATTTGATAAAAATTCTAGAAGCCATGAATGTAACAGTATTCTGTGTTAAATCTGTGACAAGAATTACAAGTCATATCAAAGTGGCTGACGACATTCATTAATACTGAAAGCATGTTTTTGAAGTTTCCTTTTCCCTCTTTGGGGTGCTTGTATCCAACTGAGGTTCAAGCATGATGAACTGGGCACATGTCTAATCTGTCTGGGCTCTGTATAGTGAGGTTCCAGTGACTATGACTGAACATTGTTGTTATGTGGATTGTTTTGTGTTGGACAACCCCCCATGCACTAGCCGTATAATAACTTAGTTCTTAAGTCATCAGACCTAAGGCTGATAGGTTCTCGGTTCACCTCCCGGTTCTGGCTCCCACTCAAAGTGAGTTTTTAAGCCACATACACCAGGGGTACAGAAATGAAAAATAGTTCACTAGCCTGCTGGACCAGAACCAACTAAAATTTACAAGTCCGCCAGCCTGTAGAACCATATATTAATGTTTAATAATATTATAATAATAATATGCACCGTCTTCACATCAACTAATATATATATATATATATTCTAATAAAGACAGTTTTTCACAATTCATTCATATAGATTTACAAAATTCTAAATTGAAAAAGGCAGATCGCCCGTCAAACTCGTACTTGCATTTTTCAACTTGGCCGTGAGAATTTTTACTCTCATTTGGTGAGCAGGCAAGTACTTTCTGTAGCCCTGTACACACTGATGTTTTCCTCACTGTCTAATTATTTCTGTGATGTTTTAAATACAATATATTGTGCGTGTGTGGTTTTGTTGGTTTTGTTCTTTGTTTGCTTTTTTGTGGGGGGTGGGTGTGTTTGTTGTAGATTTGTTTTGTCTTTTCTTTCAGCAATTTTCTGTGAGATTTCTAAAATCAAGACAACACATTTGTTTAACAATTTTATTACTGTTATTTAACAGAATGAATTATTTTATCATCTACGTATTGGGGCGGGATGTAGCCCAGTGGTAAAGCACTCACTCAGTGATAGTCAGTCTGGGATCAATCCCCGTTGGTGGGCCCATTAAGTTGGGCTATTTCTCGCTCCAGCCAGTGCACCACGACTGGTATATCAAAGGCTGTCGTATGTACTACCCTGTCTGTGGTGGGATGGTGCATATAAAAGATCCCTTGCTGCTAATTGAAAAGACTAGCCCATGAAGTGGCGACAGCGGGTTTCCTTTATCAATATCTGTGTGGTCCTTAACCATATGTTTGATGCCATATAACCATAACTAAAATGTGTTGAGTGCATCATTAAATAAAACATTTCCTTCTTTCCTTTCTCTCTCAATATCTGTGTGGTCCTTAGCCATATGTCTGACACCACATAACCATAACTAAAATGTGTTGAGTGCATCATTAAATAAAACATTTCTTTCTTTCTTTCGTCTACGGATTGTTTTTGTTTTGTTTTAGCAATGTCCATCTGGATCTGCAGAACCTGGAGAACACTCTGTTCAACTACTTCTGCGAGGACAATGATGAGAAGATCTCCATCACCAAGTTCAAAAATGTAACATCGTATTTTAGCTTTTCACTATAACGTACAGAGAGTGGTGTAAACTCAACCTGGCCATGATATGGACTTCTCTCTCATTCAGGAATATTAACATGCAGTGTTGAATGTAAGAAAGTGTCTTGTTAACAAAGTTAATTATTCACTGCCCTTCTTCAAATCTGGACTTCTCTCTTATTCAGAAATATTAGCTGGTGCTGAATGTAAGAAAGTGTCCCTTTAACAAATTGAATTATTCAGAAATATTAACTGGTGCTGAATGTAAGGAAATGTCCCTTTAACAAATTGAATTATGCACTGGCTTCCTTCAGATCTGGGTTTCTCTGTTATTTAGAAATATTAACCAGTATTGAATGTAAGGGAGTGTCCCTTTAACAAATTGAATTACTCACAGATGATATGGACTTCTTCATTATTCAGAAATATTAATAAGTGTCGAATGTGAGAAAGTATTTCTTTAACAAATCGAATTATGGAATTTATGCACAGGTCCTCTTTAGATCTGGACTTCTCTCTTATTCAGAAATAATAACCAGTGTTGAATGTAAGAACATGTCCCTTTAACAATTTAGTTATTCACAGATGCTTTTCAGCTCTGGCCTTCTCTGCTGTTCAGAATATATACTATATTTTTTTATTATTATTTTTTTTAATCCCACTGCCCCCTTTCCTTTCTCTCCTTTGAATTCCATCTCATTTCTTCCCGATCTGGCAACTCTTCCTATCTGTCAACTTCTTTTGCTATCCACCTCCACATCCCAGTCCTTGTCTCTCCAACCACGACAGATGCTTGTCTCTTGTGGCTATCTGTGCCACACACCTGCCATTCCCCATCAGCTTTTAGCTGTGAGCTTAGTCTGACCACTTCGGTGAGTGTTCAGTAGTTACTTCTGGCATTTTTAAGAGGCACTTGTGACCACCTACTATGCACCCCTCCTACCAGTGGTTGTTAGTGCCGTGGGCCAGACCAGTTTTATTAGTGGCAGAGGAGGATGCCTGGTAGGTACAGGGAAGTACATAGAGACTTCACGCGTGGAGGAAGTTGAGACAGGTAGACGATGGTGTGGACAGTTCAGAAGACAAGAGTTGGAGGAAACTGACAGAAAAGGTTGAAACAGATTGAAACCGTGGGAGAAATTGGAAAGTTTTCTTTATATTAAGATAATGAGAATGATAAGCAGAGAGTGATAGATGAGAAAGATGAATGAATGTGTGAGCCAGCTTTGACAGGGTTATTCAGAAATATTAACTGGTGCTGAATGTAAGGAAATGTTCCTTTAACAACTTGAATTATTCACAGGCCCTCTTCAGCTCTGGGCTTCGGGCCGATGATCCCAGACTTAAGGAGACAATGAAACATTTTGATGAATGCCAGATGAAGGTGTCCTACGATGGTCTGCAGTTTCCTTTCATCAACAGAGAGAAATTTAAAGAGTAAAATATATTTTAATTTTTTAATATTCAGAAAGACACCTTACAGTCATTTTTATGCTCAGGCATGGCGGAGCAGGGTGGGCTGGGGGGGGGGGGGAGGCTCTAGTGCCTGTAATAATTCTGAATAAAAAATGTTCTTGGTAGTAAATCTTAAGGCAGAGATGAATTTTACTTGTAAAATGCAGGAACTTGCATTTCAGGTCATTTAGTTTTCAAACTTTTAAGAGAGCATACCTAGAAACTTGGCTTTGTGCTCCCAATCTCAGTTATGCGGCCCCCTTCAGCCAGTGTCTACTTGCTTCTGCCATGCCTGATGCTTTCTGGTTTATCCAACTCAGGTTCTATACCACACAATCTGTGGTGCATAGCTTGACACCATTTGATTCTTGAAATAACTTACATATATGCAAATAGGGTCTCCACGAGTACTCGAGTACTCGGGCATGGGTCGAGTCTAGCAAGACTCCAGTCCTGTGAACAGACTCGAGTACCCGTACAAGGTGGAACACAATGATCAACTACAAAACAATGGACAATGTAGGACAATCATTTCAGCAGTAGATAATCAACATATACGTTTCACAATCATTACATAATCATACACTTGTTTCTCTTTTTAAACTGGCTGTCCATCACAGCACTTCTAAATGCAATACAATGACATGATTTGGCATCCATGTTCATGTGCTAGTTTCTCTTTTTAAACTGGCCGTCCGTTCATCCATCACAACACTGAACATATCAACCGGTTTCTAAATGCAATGCAATGGCATAATTTTGCATCCATGTTCAGCACTGGAATTAAGATGCATAATACTATTTTACTTTATTTCTTAATCTCAGCATCATCTAGTATAAGTGTCGGGTACTCGGGTCTGGGTCAAGTTTGACCCTCGAGTCCAATATTTTAGACTTGTGGAGGCCCTAATGCAAACTCTGCAAAAAAAGAAGTTTTTGTTAATCTTATCTTTTTAACTGTCTTATTAAATGAAGCATTGTCTTACAAGTAGCTTAAATTACTTTGATTAGATGTAATATGGTTTGTGCATGTAATTAACCATCTTTGCAAGCCACGGTAGCGTTCTGTACCATATACTGCATTTTGTATACTGGACGGGAAGTAGCCCAGTGGTAAAGTGTTCACTTGATGCACAGTCGGTCTGGGATCGATCTCCATCAGTGGACCCATTGGGCTATTTCTCGTTCCAGCCAGTGCACCACGACTGGTATATCAAAGGCCATGGTATGTACTATCCTGTCTGTAGGATGGTGCATATAAAAGAAACCTTGCAGCTAATTGAAAAGAGTAGCCCATGAAGTGGTGACAGCGGGTTTCCTCTCTCACTATCTGTGTGGTCCTTAACCATATGTCTGATGCCATATAACCGTAAATAAAATGTGTTGAGTGTGTGTCATTAAATAAAACATTTCTTTCTTTACATTTTGTATACTGTACCAAATGGTATCTTGGCTTGTGAAGATAATTATTATTGATGCAAACTGTATATGTCAGGAACACCAAAACAAACAACTTTCGGCTAAAAAAACCCCAAACAGTGATACTTTTAATGTTAAGGAATGTACTCTGCAAATATTATAATAGTGTCCATTACATATCTAGATATTTCATAACCCATTTAAAAAGATAAATTTTTTTTACTCTTGTTCAATAAATGCAAAAAACAATATGTAAATGGTATCCAACCTTTAATGTTAAGGAAAATGCCCTGATTTAAAGCGAACTGAATATACCTACACATGTAGTCATGAGGGGGGGGGGGGGGAATTTCCTTTACCATATTCACCACCACCCCCCCCCCCCCCCCCAAAAAAAAAGGAGAATAAAAAGCCCTTTAAAAGTACATGATATGTATCCTTTTTGTCCATCAGTATTACAGTGCTGTAATGCTTGGATTTGTTTGTCTTCACTAATCCATGCTATCCCCCACCCAGGGCTTCTAGAATTGTTTACTGGTCTCGGTGGCGTCATGGTTAGGCCATCGGTCTACAGGCTGGTAGGTACTGGGTTCGGATCCCAGTCAAGGCATGGGGTTTTTAATCCAGATACAGACTCCTAAACTTGAGTGAGGCTCATGGGTAGGTGTAAACCATTTGCACCAACCAGTGATCCATAACTGGTTCAACAAAGGCCATGGTTTGTGCTATCCTACCTGTGGGAAGTGCAAATAAAAGATCCCTTGCTGCTAATCGGAAAGAGTAGCCCATGTAGTGGCAACAGCAGGTTTCCTGTCAAAATCTGTGTGGTCTTTAACCATATGTCTGACGCCATATAACCGTAAATAAAATGTGTTGAGTGCATCGTTAAATAAAACATTTCTTTCTTTGTTATAAAAATCCACTAGCCATGGGATCGGTGATTTCAAATGTTTACTAGCCATGATTAAAAATTCACTAGCCCTACTTTTAGTAAATGCAATTTTACTAATATGAATAATTGGATATGTCACCTAAAGAAGGAGATAGCTAGAGCTTGAAAAACCCTTAGACTTGAAAGAAGGAAAGGGCAGGATATTCACATTTACAAAATAGACTTAAATGCAGCATTTGACAAAAAACACATTCACTAGCCATTGGGCATGGCGATGGTAGTTATTTACTAGCCCAACACTGAATATCACTAGCCATGAGAGTCAGGCTACCATAATCTAGAAGCACTCCCCCACCCAGTCCCCAACCCTCTGCTGGTTATTGTAGGCTAGGAATATTATGACCCTGTGCAATATGGTGGACAGGGTTAGATAACTCTATTGCTCTTGTAGGTGGCCAAGTTATTAATAACAATTAATTTCTTTTACAGGTGTATTCAGGACAACATTGTGATCATTGCCAAGGCATTCAGAAATGATTTCATCATCCCAGAATTCTATGCTTTCACGCAACGCATCGAACAGCTCTACTGGAAGGCCAAAAGTAATACTTCAGGGGAGGTAATTTTCATGTGGGGAGATAATTCAGTTTTTATCACCTACAAAGATTGTACTCTTAAATCATATCATTAAAGAATAAACGCCACCACAATCCCCCCAAAAGAACAACAAAACCCTGAAAACGAAAGAACAACTAAACAAACAACCCTCCTCCATCTCCTCTCCCCCCCCCCCCCAAAAAAAAAGCATTGATCTATTGTGTTTGAGGTGTGAACTCCCACCCCATTGTCCTTAAAATCCAGTGTTTAATGGATGAATATATGGAAATTACCAGCAAATATTATTTTTAATGGGTGACAAAAATATTGTGGTAAATAGCTAAGTCAAAGTTAAAGTTTGTTTTGTTTAAAGACACCACTAGAGCACATTGACTTATTAATCATCGGCTATTGAATGGCAAACATTTTGTAATTTTCTTAGGTAGAAAACCGTATACATTTTTCCATTAGTAGCTAAGAATCTTTTATATGCATCATCCCAAAGACAGTATAACACACACCATGGCCTTGGAATAATAAAAAGCCCAGTGGCCCACCAACGGGGATCGATCCCACACTGACCTCACATCAGGAGAGCGATTTACCACTGGGGTATGTCCCACCCCCAAATTGTGCTCAAATTTATGTATAATTTTTGCTCGAAGATAAGCTTTTTCTCCAGCACTAGGGGGGTACAGTTGCCCCCCTTGCCCCCCCTGCCTTGTATGCTTATGTTGGTTTGCATAGACTGATGCTGAACACTAGGTAACAAAGTCTGGTAACTTTCTTGTTTCATTACAGCCTGCTTCATACATTCCCCAGTTGTTTGGCTTAAAATAGCAGATTTAGTGCCCAATGTACAATTTTAATCACTTGTTATAGGGGCATTCCTGAGTTTGCTGCAATTTTAAAGATGTTATTGACTAACAGACTTTTTAACGATTGTAATTACATATCAAATATATTTTTCTGCATAAAATATTAGTGGCTGTATATTAAATGTGTTTCTGATCGTTCTAATATTTGTATTTATTTAAATTTCATATTTTTTCCTAAATTATTATTTTTGCTTACGTACCAAATTATTTGAAGACAAAATCTAGTTTGGGCTTCTTACAAATATTAAGACGACCAGAAACACATTGAATATATGGACACTGATATTCTAAACAAGAAAATATATTTAATATGTAAGTTTAATCGTCGAAATATTTTATTAGTCAGAAACATCTTACAATGCAGCAAACTCAGGAATGTTCTTTTAATTGATTCTGGATTGGTTTATACACACTGATGGCGAACACTATAGTCTTCCCATCATTCTATTAAAATGTTTTTTGTCCATAATATCAGTTTGGTTTAATGTAACAAGAAAAGTAAAAGTGTTTTGAAAATAACAAAAAACTACTATTTTTGTGTGCAATTTATCAAAAAATCGGCTCAGAAATAAATAACTTGTAGTAAATTCCATAGTATGAAAAAAGTGGTTTCCTGTGGGATGGACTATAGCTAACAAACTCTAGTTATCTTTCTTGTTTCATTACAGCCTGCTTCCTACATTCCCCAGCTGGCGCGATACAACCCTGATCTGTGGGGAATCAGCATCTGTACGGTGGACGGACAGAGGTACGGAGTAACAGAACTTGTTTGTCTTAATTATGTGTATAGACATTACAATTGGAATGACTAAAGGTTACACACCACCATTAATTACTCCATGCAATTCAATGTCTATGTCTGAATATATTCTGTGAAAAATACAACAATATCAAGAAGGCTACATTACTCCAAATTGTACGGAATAACAGAAGATCCTATTTTTTTTTTTTTTTTGATTTACGTAGTTAAGGATTGTCTGTTACATGTATTTCTTTTGCGTTCTTCGGTGTATGAACCCCAAACAATCATCCTTAAAGGGATATATATACTCTAGTTTTTAAACACTAAGGTATATATTTTTGATAACTGAAATCGTACTTTACTTAGATTTTATTGTTTAGATTAGCAATTTCCGTACATTCGAAGTGTTTTTGGTCATCCTGGTGTTTTTAACATCACAAAATGCAATTCTCATATTTTTAAAAACGCATGTGCGTCTGAGAAATAACAGTTTTAGTCTATTTTTAGAGGGTATTTAACAATTTCAAAGTCATAGACTCATGTTTTACTCAATTGTAACTTGATCCAAATGTGTTACAGGTTTGTAGATTAACTAAACTTAATGTTAATTTTCAGGGGTTGAAATACTATTTTTGTATCCAATTTAGAGTACACCCGGCTCACAATTAAATAACTTGTAGCAAATTCCATAGAATGAAAAAAAAGGCGTTCCCTGTGGGACGGACTATTAAAGTCAACGACAGTCACTTTTCGGACCCTTGTTTTGGCTTCGTACACAGTAAGTAAAACATATTCACAAGTCATGTTTTGATATGATATATTTGACAAAAGGTTCTTTTTATTTCTTTCAACTTTTAAAACTTAAAATTAATATTTTCTTTTCTTTCAACTGGCCTCTAGGGGCGGGAGGTAGCTCAGTGGGAAGGGACTCTAGGATCGAGCTCCGTCAGTGGACCCATTGGGCTATTTCTCGTTCCAGCCAGTGCTCC
This sequence comes from Gigantopelta aegis, assembly GCF_016097555.1. Classification (NCBI taxonomy): domain Eukaryota; kingdom Metazoa; phylum Mollusca; class Gastropoda; order Neomphalida; family Peltospiridae; genus Gigantopelta; species Gigantopelta aegis. Next base: position 20,510,468 of record NC_054705.1, read on the forward strand.
ACAACTGGTGTAACACAAGCCATGGTATGTACTATCCTGTCTGTGGGATGGTGCATATAAAAGATCCCTTGCTGCTAATCGAAAAGAGTAGCCCATGAAGTGGCGACAGCGGGTTTCCTCTCTCTATATCTGTGTGGTCCTTAACCATATGTCTGACTCCATATAACTGTAGATAAAATGTGTTAAGTGTTATCGTTAAATAAAACATTTTCTGTATCCAGTCAGTGAGTAAAGCCCTGAATTAATGTATTTCTCATGCAGGTAGGGGTGTGACGTAGTCCAGTGGTACAGTGCTCACTTGATGCACAGTCGGTCTAGGATCGATCCCTGTCAGTAGACCCAGTGGGTTTCCTCTCTCTATATCTGTGTGGTCCTTAACCATATGTCTGATGCCATATAACTGTAGATAAAATGTGTTGACTGCGTCGTTAAATAAAATATTTTCTTCTCACACAGGTATTCAATAGGTGACACGAAGGTCCCGTTCTGTATCCAATCAGTGAGTAAAGCCTTGATTTAATGTATTTCTCACGCAGGTATTCAATAGGTGACACGAAGGTCCCGTTCTGTATCCAATCAGTGAGTAAATCTCTGACGTATGCACTTGCTCTGAAGGATCTGGGGCCGGCCATTGTACATCAGTATGTCGGACAGGAGCCGAGCGGAGTCGCCTTCAACAGCATCTCCCTCAACCCTGATAGTGAGTTATATAGTACTTGTCACTCTTAAAGGTGCACTATCTCACTTTTCAAGAATGTAACATATGGTTATATAATACTTGTCACTGTTAAAGGTGCACTATCTCACTTTTCCAAAATTTAACATAGTAATATAATACTTTACACTGTTAAAGGTGCACTATCTCACTTTTCAAGAATGTAACATATGGTTATATAATACTTGTCGCTGTTAAAGGTGCACTATCTCACTTTTCAAGAATATAACATATTTGAATATCTCTCAATCTTGACAAAGGGTTATATAATTTAATACTTGTCGCTGTTAAAGGAGCACTATCTCACGTTTCAAGAATTTAACATATTTTAATCTCCATCAACACTGACAATGAGTTATGCCATACTAGTCACTGTTAAAGGTGCACATTCTCACTTTTCTACAGTTCAACATATTTGATTAAAATCTAAACAAATCAAATAACAGTGCATCATGGGAGAAAAAGTATAAAGTTGATTATCTATTCCAAATGCTTATAATAAATATTAAAATAAATTGGCGACTGCAGTTGTAAGGACACACCATCTTGAAGTTCCAGAATCTAATGTAAAAGACAAACATATTTTCAATTTTAATCAGCTCATTATGTTTCCTCAAAACAAATATGTGGGGTGGGACGCAGCCCAGTGGCAAAGCATTCACTTGATACACGGTCGGTACTCTAGGATCGATCCCGGTCAGTGGGCCCATTGAGCTATTTCTCATTCGAGATGCAGCCCAGTGGCAAAGCATTCACTTGATACACGGTCAGTACTCTAGGATCGATCCCGGTCAGTGGGCCCATTGAGCTATTTCTCATTCGAGACGCAGCCCAGTGGCAAAGCATTCACTTGATACATGGTCGGTACTCTAGGATCGATCCTGGTCAGTGGGCCCATTGAGCTATTTCTAATTCGAGACGCAGCCCAGTGGCAAAGCATTCACTTGATACACGGTCAGTACTCTAGGATCGATCCCGGTCAGTGGGCCCATTGAGCTATTTCTCATTCCAGCTAGTGCACCACGACTGGTACATCAAAGGCCGTGGTATGTGCTATCCTGTCTATGGGATGGTGCATATAAAAGATCCCTTCCGCTAATTGAAAAGAATAGCCCATGAAGTGGCGACAGCTGATTTCCTCCCTCAATATCTGTGTGGTCCTTAACCATATGTCCGACGCCATATAACCATAAATAAAATGTGTTGAGTGCATCGTTAAATACAACATTTCCTTCCTTCCTTCAAACAACAATGTACACAAAAGTATGAACTGTAATAAACTATATAACTGTCAGTATTTTGTAGTCATTTCAATAATTATTGTTTAATTTTTTTCACCAGATAAACCACACAATCCAATGATCAACCCTGGCGCCATAGTAACCTGTTCTCTCATCAAACAAGACCTCAATTCTGCTGATAGGTTTGATTATGTATGTATAATCATGTTCGGTTGTTTTTTGTTTTCATATAAGTATTGAAAAATAATTTATTACAAGACATTATGATCACATATCATGTTATCATATATGTTATCATATGTTATCATATATGTTATCATATGTTATCATGTATGTTATCATATGTTATCATATATGTTATATTTTATCATATATGTTATTCTATGTTATCATATGTTATCATGTATGTTATCATATGTTATCATATATGTTATATTTTATCATATATGTTATTCTATGTTATCATATGTTATTATATGTTATCATATGTTATCATATATGTTATCTTATATGTTATATTTTATCATATATGTTATCATATATGTTATCTTATATGTTATTATATGTTATCATATATGTTATCTTATATGTTATCATATATGTTATCATATATGTTATCATTTTGTTCTTACATGTGCAATCTCAAAGTTGCATAATGGCAGCTTCCTGAACAAATTATTTATTAACTTTTGTTTTGAAATGTATATATTACACCTACAACTACAGGCCCATAAAAAATATGGCCAAATGATTTTATTTGCTAGGAGAAAAAAAAAATATTGGAGAATCTTTAGCGGACATCATGTTCCCTGTATTTTTGCAAGACATCTGTCTCTGATAGCCCTGTCTGGCTTCCAACAGTCAACTTACTGGATTTTAGGGATTCACTATTTCATGAGATTTGTTTTAAAGGGGTAGACGCTAGTTTCAGCCCATGGAAATGCACACTAAGTTTAGTTAATCTACAAACCTGTAACACATTTGGATAAAGTTACAATTGAGTAAAACATGAGTCTGTGACTTTGAAATACCCTCTAAAAATAGACTAAAACTTGACTCCATAACTGTTACGAATATGAGAAATGCATTTTGTGACATTAAAAACATCATGATGACCAAAAACACTTTGAATATACGGAAATGGATAATCTAAACAATAAAATCTAAGTAAAGTATGGCTCTAATGGTAAAAAATATGCCTTAGTGTTTAAAAGCTAGGGTATGTCCCTTTAAGACAGGAATTTAATCATATATGGTGCATATAAAAGATCCCTTGCTACCAATCGAAAAATGTAGTTGGTTACCTCTCTAAGTCTGTGTCAGAATGACCAAATGTTTGACATGCAATAGCCGATGATTAATAAATCAATGTGCTCTAGTTGTGTTGTTAAACAAAAACAAACTTTTAAACTAGTCATATAAAGCAATACTATTTACATGGCATGAAAGCAAATTATAATTTAAATCAGTTTAGATAAATTCATTTGTGATTACAAAAACCAGTTTCTACATATAGCACCTAAGTTAAGTGTTCAAGAAAATGTAACCTACCATATTTACATTTTATTTCGAAAAGACTTTAAATTCTGGGTGTACAACACTTACTTCGGTTAGATATTTGTTTAGAAATATGTCCAACTAACTTTCAATTGTTAGATTTTAGAACAAGTCATTTAAAGGGACATTCCTGAGTTTGCTGCAATTTTTAAGATGTTATCGACTAACAGAGACTTTTTAATGATTGTAATTACATATCAAATGTATTTTTTTACATAAAATATTAGTGGCTGTATATTAAACATGTTTCTGATCGTTCTAATATTTGTACTAGGTTAAATTTCATTTTAATTCCTAAAATATGTTTTTTTCTTACTTACGAAATTATTTGAAGACAAAAAATCCAATTTGGGCTTCTTACAAATATTAAGATTTCTAAAAACACATTGAATATACAGACACTGATATTCTAAACAAGAAAATGTATTTAATATGTAATAGTCTTATTCAACTTACTGTGCTAGCACAACAAATATGCTATTCAACCTGAGTCATACCTACACACTGCAGAATTCTCTCCCTTGCCGGATATGCGCAATGCTATCCTTGCACGGGCTACCTGTAACTTCATTCTCAATTCTGCAGTCCACCTGTTAACACCTGTTAAGCTTTGGCAAAAAGTTTTCTTTACTTGTAATTTTGTGTTTGTTTTTTTGGTTGAACTTGACATACGGTTGGTAGTTGGGAATTCTGTGTTGAATTTACCATGTCCGACGCGAGTTCGTTGACAGCTAGCGCACGGAAAGTTTGTGCGCGAGATGGTTGTCCATTTCTTTTACGACGTAAAGACACACACGTGTTGTGTCCGGACTGTCGGTCTTGTTCTCAAGACCGTCAGTGTGAGATCTGCGCCACGTGGTCTCCTGACCAGTGGGTTCGGTTCGGTTCGCAGACTCAGGTTTCGGGTACCAGCAAAATCTTGTCGTCTGCTTCGGCAGTAGTCGGCAAGTCGGACTTAGTGGGTAGGTCCCATAAGTCTGTAGACACTTCTAAAAGTGTCCGGAAAGGGGGGAAACACAAGGGTGTTTCTTCTTCGGTCCGTGTTACGAGTACAGTTACAGATACTTCGGGAGCGCCCCCCCGGGCTCCTATTGTGACCGTGGTACGTGAGCCGTCTTCGTTAGTGACGGCGCCTTCTTCTGTTTGTGTGGCTTCGTCGCGGGCGTCGCCATCGTCGTTACGGTTACCTTTACAAACAGAAGGGGGGCAGGGTGGAGTCGTCGCGGCACCGGTTTTGACGACTTCATCGGTTACCGAGCACATGCACTCCGTTGTGCATAGGTCCACTGCTTCGTCCGCAGAGCAGGTGGCCCCGACTTTGCCTTCGATTGCTGACAGTCGCTTCGGCACCTCAGCATTCTCAAGGCCCGAGGAGAGTTCTGCCAGTTTGCTTCGAACTGAGCCAGTTGTTCCGATGCCGGGATCCGTCTCTGATGGCATCCCGACCGATGTTTACCGTTGGGTGGAGGACTCATCCCGTTTGGGTCCTCCGTTTGCATATGTTTACCCCAAGGGTCCGGTGACTTCGGTAGCAACGGACATCTCCTCACAGTTTGCACCGTCTTTGGTCCCTACCTCTTCGACTTTACTCGATAGAGGACGAGGTTCGCGCAGATACCCCTCGGTTGGGGGTACTCTGTGGCCGCAAACTCCGACCGTTCCGCACTTGGCGCAGGAACGACCGTTAGGCTTTCAGGAAACGTTGTTTCGGAGTTTTGTGGAATTTTTGAACGCTTCGCCTCAGTTGGGATCATTGCTTTCGCAGACGGGACCGACGGGTGCGGCTCCCCCCCCCCCCCCCCCCTGGTTTTCCGCCAAAACCAGCAGAAACTGCGTCTCGACAGCAGTTTGACGATGCAGTTAGGGATTGTCGTTCGGTTCCTATTGTTTCCGTCTCGGGAGACGCTGCCCCAGGGGCGTCTCGATTAGGGGGAGGAGTCCATATCGATCTTCGGGATCCAGTGGACAGTGACCTGGCTTCAGAGGAAGCGTCGGTTGGACCGGATTCTGTCGCTGACCCAGCTCTCTCTCACTTCGGTTCGGAAGTAGAGGAGGAGTGCGATTATCCGGCGGTTCTGGCTTTTGTCAGGGACCAGGTCCGACAGGTATGCGGGGACGCTATACCTCAGGTTGAGGCCCAGCCTACATTCAAGGGTGTCTCCTTCGGGAACCGTTCTTTGAATTTGGTCACTCCTCGTGAGGAGTCGGGTTTACCACTTGCACAGGAGGCGCACAGTTCACTTTGTGACATTGATGTGTTGATCACTGGCAGTGATCGTATCCTGGGAGTGGGTGTTGATGAGTACCCAACGGCACTGCCTACGGGGAAAATCCTAACGGGAGCGCGCATTTTTCGTGCCGACTCCTATGAGACGTTGGGGGCGGATTTTCTCGAACATCCGGCGGTCGTTCCCGCTAGTGTCCGAGCCGCTTGTTCCCCATCGCCGCATGTGTCATTGCCAATCGCGGATCTGGAATCGTTCGAACGGCTGGCTAAGTCGATGTTCCAGGTTAATAACCATTTAGGTACGTTCCTATTTGGCTTGGATAAGGCTGTCGAGAGCCTTCCCGCGATGGCGAAAGGCTGTTTGGAGGCTGCGTCAAAAGCCTCTAAGCATATCGCTCAGTTATCTGGCCGATTGTTTGCGAACAGTCTTTTGTTACGGCGTGACCATTACCTGGCGGGTTTGAGTGCGTCAAACGTTGCGAAGACGTTTTTTCGTACACGTTCGGTACGGGAAAATTTACTTTTCGGTCCCGATTTTAATATTGTCCTAGACAAGGATTTGTCGCGACCAGTCCCGAACACTCGACCCTCAACCTCTGGTAAACGTCGGTCCACGTTTTCGGGGTTCAAGCCTCCTCCTGTAAAAAAGGCTGCTTTTTTACAGTCGGCTCAGATCCCTAGGGTTCCTGACACTAGGAGGCAACCAGGTAACAACCCGTCTTCCGCTAAGCGAGGACGCAAACGTCGTACTGCGTTCCGTTCTCAGTCCACCAAAGGCGTTGCGCCTACGGGTGGTAAGCGGTTGGGGTGAGGGTACGTGAACGATCGGCAGTTGCTTTCGGAGGTACCGTTAGCAAACATACCCGTGGGGGGCAGGCTCCGCCATTTCCTTCGAAATTGGTGCAAGCTGCCTGGTCTCGACCCCTGGGTTCTGTCGGTCGTTCGACACGGTTACAAAATACCCTTTTCTTCGAGCCCCCCTCTTACTTCCACTCCGAGAATGCCGCCGTTACCGTCCGCGGATCGGCGCGTTTTAGTGGAGAGTATGATTGCCGAGTTTCTCGACAAAGGGGCCATCCAGAGAGTCAGTCTGGACACTCCGGGATTTTATTCTCATCTTTTCTTCGCCCGGAAGAAAAATGGGGAATGGAGACCAATCCTAAATTTGAAGCCACTGAACGTCTACGTCGATGTTCCTTCCATGAAAATGGAAACGGTTCATTCGGTCCGGAACCTGCTTCAAATTGGGGAGTGGGCTGTGTCGATCGATCTGAAAGACGCATACCTCCATGTCCCGGTGCACAAGGCGTTTTGGAAGTTTCTGCGCTTCCTGTTCGACGGGAAAGCGTACGAGTTTCGTGTGCTTCCGTTCTGTTTGGCGACGAGTCCCCATGCTTTTACACGTGTGGTAAAAGCGGTGGTAGGTCATGTTCATTTGTTAGGGGTTCGAATGCATACCTATCTGGACGATTGGTTGATCCCAGCTTCGTCGCAACAGGAGTGTCAGACCAATGTCGGGTTGGTTTTGGACACGATCCTCCAATTGGGTTTTATTCCCAATTGGGTGAAATCGGAGTTAACGCCGGCTCAGATTTTCACATATCTCGGAGTGGTCTTCGATCTTGTGGTAGCGTCGGTTCGTCCCACCGATGCGCGTGTCCACAATTTCCAAACGTCGGCGCGACGTTTGATGGGGGAGCAAAGTACTACGGTACGATCTCTCCACGTGGTGTTGGGCCACCTCGAATCTCTGGCCTCATTGATCGTGCGGTTCAGACGATTCAAACGACCACTCCAGTGGCATTTGTCCCCACGGTGGGACGGTCACAATTGGGACACGATAGTGCCTCTGGGCCCATGGTTCACTCATCCGATACAGGAGTGCCTGTCGGACAAGTGCATGTCCCTATCGGTTCCGTTGCACCCCCCTGCTCCGGATCTGATCCTGTTCACGGATGCGTCGCTGCACGGGTACGGGGCGCATCTGTTGGATCAACACATTTCAGGGGTATGGAATCTCTCCGAGAGGAAGCTTCATATCAACTGTTTGGAGATGGAGGCAGTGCATCGTGCCTGTCTTCATTTCCGGTGTGTTCTTCGACACCGTCGAATTCTGTTGAGATGCGACAATACGTCGGTAGTGGCATATCTCAATCGTTGGGGTGGAACCAAATCGGAGACTTTGGGTCGCAAAGCTCTTGCGATTTTGGAATTCTGCGACCAACTAGGGACCACTCTGTGGGCGAAACACATTCCTTCATCGGTGAATGTGTTAGCAGATGCCCTCAGTCGACATACCCCTGTTCAGACGGAGTGGATGTTGAACAAAGGGGTGGTCGCAGCGGTTCTTCGGGTGTGGGGCAGTCCACAGGTGGACATGTTTGCCACACGGTTGAACAACCAATTGCCGGTGTTCGTGTCCCCGGTACCGGACACATTGGCGTTGGAGTACGACGCGTTAAGTATGGATTGGACGGGACTGGATTTTTATGCCTTCCCTCCTCCTGTCTTACTCGGCAAGGTGTTGACCAAAGTGGTCCAAGAACCTTGTCACGTGACGTTGATAGCTCCTCTGTGGGTGGCGCAGCCCTGGTTTCCACAGCTCCTGTCACTGTTAGTGGCAGTCCCATTCCGATTACCAGTGTTGTCCGATCTACTCAGCCAGCGACTGAGTCAGACGGTGTGGGCATCCGAAGCCGGAGGTCTTCCGGTTTCACGCGTGGAGGTTATCAGGGCTTCCTTGCGACGCAGAGGTTTTTCGACAAGAATTGCGCATCTCGTCTCTTCAGCAAAGCGCAATTCTACCGAGTCGGTTTATCAGTGTCACTGGCGTATGTGGGTTCGTTGGGCGAACGCACGGGATTTCGATCCCTTATCGCCTACTGTCAACGATTTAGCGGAGTACTTTCTGGCGTTGGTCCAAGAAAGGAAACTTAAAGTCACGACAGTGAAAAGTCACAGAGCTGCGATTTTCACTACTCTTAAACAGTGTGGATGTCGTGACTTTTCTACCAACTTGGTGTTGCATGATTTACTTAAATCATTACAATCCACGGTTGAACGACCTTCCATTATTCCGAAATGGAATGTCTTTCTGGTGTTGCATGCTCTTAAGGGTGCGCCTTATGAGCCGTTGAGGTTTGCTAGTCTTCGTGCCTTGACATGGAAGACTCTGTTTCTGGTTTCACTGGCAGCTTGTCGTCGGATCAGTGAGATACATGCTTTTTTGCATGATTTGGTTGATTACAATTCGGACGGTTCTGTCACTTTACGTACCGACCCTATCTTTGTTGCTAAAAACCAGTCTCCAGGGGAAGAGTTTCCACCTACTGTCATTCACAGTTTATCTCGTACACTGTCATCTGATAACTCGGATAGACTTCTTTGCCCGGTGAGAGCATTGAAGTATTATTTGCAGCGTACGAAAAACCGGCGGCAGGGTAAAAAGAGATTGTTTATTTCTTATACCATTAGGCCGGGTGATGTCACAAAAAATGCTTTGTCTCGATGGATAGCAGCTACCATCAAGCTAGCATATGAGATGGCGGGTGATCATGTGTTACGGAATTTCTCTGTTAAACCACATGAGATCCGAGCCATTTCTGCTTCCCTGAATTTTCATGACTCTTTAGATATTATAAAGGTCATGAATGCAGGGGTTTGGAAAGGACGGCACACTTTTGACCGTTTCTATTTCCGGGATATGGCGGTTGGTCCTGACGGTACGCGTAGGATCCAGACAGTCATTGCGGCTCAACACGTCGTGTCTGTGCGCAGGGCAACGGAAAGGGGTCGACCTCTTTTCCGTCCGACTGCCATCGATTCACGCTTCGGACATGTTTAACACTCCACCCTTTTCTGAGGGATGGGGTTTTTTGTAGTGTTGTCTACCATTTCCTCTCCCTGGGGAGATGTTTTTCCTCCCTTTCATGGGGATGAGTTTTTCTTTTGGGAAGCCCCTTTTTATTCCCAAAAGTTTTTTGACTCCTTGTTACCGTATGTCGTGGTTCGTCCTATCTCCATGTCATTACTTCAAAGGAGCTTTTTGGGTACGGGTAAGTCCTCTATTTTCTTACCTCCTCCCATTAATGTTGAATTCACGTGCTCTAACGGTGTCATTGCACGTCCGTTATAGCATATTTGTTGTGCTAGCACAGTAAGTTGAATAAGACTATTAGAAAATTTGTTTCTAATTTTCATTATTATTCATACTTACCTAGTGCTAGCACAACAAACTATACCTCCCACCCACCCCTATGAGGCTTTCCCTCGGTGGGTGGACTTTGAACCGAGAATGAAGTTACAGGTAGCCCGTGCAAGGATAGCATTGCGCATATCCGGCAAGGGAGAGAATTCTGCAGTGTGTAGGTATGACTCAGGTTGAATAGCTTATTTGTTGTGCTAGCACTAGGTAAGTATGAATAATAATGAAAATTAGAAACAAATTTTCTAAGTTTAATCGTAGAAATATTTTATTAGTCGGAAACATCTTACAATGCAACAAACTCAGGAATGTCCCATTAATTAAGATAAATGATATCTAATGGCCACTAATGCAATATTCTCACACTTACAAATGATTACAATGTTTTATATTTGTCTTTTTCGTTATTTGTCTCTAGGCAACCAGTATGTACAAACGGATGGTTGGACATGAGTACTTGGGATTTAACAACTCGGTGTAAGTTATCATTATGATATTATATTTAAAAGGCTGCTAAAGGTGGTATTAAACCAAATAACTTCCGGTTGGGTCAAAGTTCGAGGTGCACCAAACGTTTGATAGAGAAGTTAACACCACAATTAAATTCTGTGGTTGGTGATAAATGTCAGTGTGTTGGTTGTAAAAAAAAATTGTTTCATCTGGGCAAAACATTTATGAAATTTTATTTCATCTAGTACCACTGTGTCAAGTAGCTTTGTACTTGAAACATGTATGGGGTACCTGTAAAAAAAAGTGCTCAAATTTTGTGCGGAACTAGGGTAGTCATAGATACTACCCATTATCTCTGAAATGAGCAGCTTGACCCCAATTTTGTTTTTATTCACTTTAAGAGTGAGGGGTGGTAGTATTTATATCTGTGGAGTTTATGTCAATTGATACATATGTTAGCCACATATGTTACTATTGTCGTCTATGGAATTTGATTTCGTAGTATACACCCTAAAGGAAAAATGCAGCAGATTTCCTCTCTAGACTGTTTCAGAATGATAAAATATTTATCATCAAATAGCCATTGATTAATTACTCAATGTGTTCTAGTGGTGTCTGGCATTAATTAAAGGGACATTCCTGAGTTTACTGCAACGTCAAACATATGGTTAACAACCACACAGATATTGAGAGAGGAAACCTGCTGTCGCCATTTCATGGGCTACTCTTTTCGATTAGCAGCAAGGGATTTTTTATATGTACCATCCCACAGATAGGGTAGTACATACCATGGCCTTTAATATACCAGTTGTGGTGCACTGGCTGGAGTGAGAAATAGCCCAATGGGCCCACTGACTAGGATTGATCCCAGACGGACCACACATCGAGCGAGCGCATTAACATCCTGCCCCCTATATCTGTGGGAAAAATGCATATGGAAAAAATGTGTAAAATTTCCTCTAAGATATGTTAATTAAAATTACAGGGGTGTAACATTCTCTTTGAGAATGGCCAATTCAGCACAAAAATGTAGTGTGTAAAATTTCCTCTAAGATATGTTAATTAAAATTATCAAATGTTTGACATCCCTTGCGCGCGTGCTGTAACTTCACCGTGGTGCAGGGGTGTAACATTTTCTTTGAGAATGGCCAATACAGCACAAAATAGAAATTTTCAGTAAAAGTCGGTATCTATCTGTGATATTTGTATTTTTGCAGTTCTTTACACTGTTTTTATTTAAATCTTGAATTCTTATATTGATGTTGATCATCACTTTATTTGTTTGCATTACCATAGTTTGACACCCAATAGCCGATGTATTTTTCGTGCTGGCGTGTCGTTAAACATTCATTCATCATTCATTCATTCATTCATTCCAACAGTCCATATATAATTAATAAATCAGTGTGCTTTTGTGGTATGACTTCAATTAATTGAAAGAACTAAATGATAAAAAATGTTATGGTAATAAAAGTCACATCTCAACACAAGACAGAGGCAAAAGGATACTTACCATAACTTACTGTCTACACCATCTAAGGGCGGGACGTAGCCCAGTGGTGAAGCTCTCGCTTGATGTACGGTCGGTTTGGGATCGATCCCCTTCGGTGGACTCATTGGGCTATTTCTTGTTCCAGCCAGTGCACCACGACTGGTATATCAAAGGCCGTGGTATGTACTACCCTGTCTGTGGGATGGTGCATATAAAAAATCTCTTGCTAATTGGAAAGAGTAGCCCATGAAGTGGCGACAGCGGGTTTCTTCCCTCAATATCTGTGTGGTCCTTAACCATATGTCCGATGCCATATAACCGTCAATAAAATGTGTTGAGTGCGTCATTAAATAAAACATTTCCTTCCTTCCTTCCTTACACCTCCAAGACTGGTTTCACAAATCTATACCTACACTGGACAGAGCTATAAACAATGTGCTGAGGTGCCATTTCACAACATTCCTTTCTTTTTTTCTATATAGATTCTTGTCTGAACGAGACACTGCGGACAGAAATTTTGCTCTGGGATATTATCTGAGAGAGAATAAGGTGAGAGAACTCATAAATTGTTCAGACATTAAAGGGACATTCCAGAGTTTGCTGCATTGTAAGATGTTTCTGACTAATAAAATATTTCTATGATTAAACTTACATATTAAATATATTTTTTTGTTTAGAATATCAGTGTCTGTATATTACATGTGTTTCTGGTTATATTAATATTTGTATAAAGCCCAAACTGGATTTTGTCTACAATAATTTCGTACGTACGAAAAAAAGGTTTTTAGGAAATAAACTGAAATTTAACCTAGTACACATATTAGAACGATCAGAAACATGTTTAATATACAGCTGCTAATATTTTATGCGGAAAAATATTTTTAATATGTAATTACAATCGTTAAAAAGTCTCTTAGTTGATAACATATTAAAAATTGCAGCAGATTTTGTTGGGGGTGGGGGGGAGGCAACTAAGTAGTTTGATTGATTGAAACATATTTTATTGCATATAAGGTACAAATGGAAAAAGAAAGAAATGTGTTATTAACGACACACTCAACACATTTTATTTATGGTTATATGGCATCAGACATATGGTTAAGGACCACACAGCCCATGTAATGGCGACAGCGGGTTTCCTCTCAAAATCTGTGTGGTCCTTAACCATATGTCTGATGCCATATAACCGTAAATAAAATGTGTTGAGTGCGTCGTTAAATAAAACATTTCTTTCTTTTTCTTTCAATTATTTGTTTAAAATATAAGGGAGAGAACTCTTTATTGCTTGTTGAATAAAACTGAGAATTACCCAGGGGCCTAGCTTCCATATATGCAGGTACGCAGCTGCCTACCACCTGAGATTACAAATAATTTTTTTAATTAAAATATGGGGGGGGGGGGGGGGGGGGGGGGGTTATAGCCAATAGCGTTTTATTCCATCGCCTAAAACGTCTGCGTACCACCTGAAAATCCCAAGCTAGGCCCCTGGTAACCATCATTTTTCACTTGGTAAAACTGGAAAAACTAAAATGATTGTTGAGATCTCACAATAATTCTTCTTTCAACAAGGGAGGTAATACAATGATGCTACATCTAGTTCCTTTACCATAGTTTGACACCCAATAGACAATGTATTTTTTTTGCAGGGGTGTCGTTAAACACCTATTCTATTCTACTTGAATGGTTGTACGTGTATTATATTAATCCTATGCACGAAGAAAATACATGTTAAATTCTTCATGGGTGACAATAGTGGGCCAAATTTGAAAGGCCTGTTTCTGTCCAACACATATGTTACTACATATACCTGGGGGGTAGCCAGAGAGGAAAGACCTGTAAAATAAATATCAGAAAGAAGTAAATGTTTTATTTAATGATGCACTCATCACATTTTATTTACGGTTATATGGCGTCATACATATGGTTATGGACCACATAGATATAGAGAGATTGAAAACCACTGTTGCCACATCATGGGCTACTCTTTTAGATTAGCAGCAAGGGATCTTTTATATGCACCATCCCACAGACAGGATAGTACATACCACAACCTTTGTTACACCAGTTGAATAAATGTCAATGTCAATGGAAAAATAAAATAAATCTGGGGAAATTCCAAAAGAGGCAAGCACCCCGTCTGCCTCATGCTGGCTACGCCATTGTATACCCATGTTTAAGAAAAAACATTTTGTAAATTCAGCCCTATGTAATTAAAGGGACATTCCTTAGTTTTCTGCATTGTAAGATGTTTCTGACTAATAAAATATTTCTGCGATTAAACTTACATGTACATATGAAATATATTTTCTGGTTTAGAATACCAGTGTCTGTATATTCAATGTGTTTCTGGTCACCTTAATATTTGTAAGAAGCCCAAACTGGATTTTATCTTCAGATAATTTCGTATGTACAAAAAAATTTTATTTTTGGAAATAAAATAAAATTTAACCTAGTACAAGTATTAGAACGATCAGAAACACGCTTAATATACAGCCACTAATATTGTATGCCGAAAAATATATTTGTTATGTAATTACAATCGTTAAAAAGTCTTTGTTAGTCGATAACATCTTAAAAAATGCAGCAAACTCAGGAATGTTCCTTTAACAGCTTGTAAAAAACCTAATTATATTCTTTTTCTTCTTTACAGTGTTTCCCGAAGGGAACTAATCTGATGGAAGTGATGGACTTCTACTTTCAAGTAAGATAATTATTCATCTCAGACACCGGCCTCGGTGGCGTCGTGGTAGGCCATCGGTCTACAGGCTGGTAGGTACTGGGTTCGGATCCCAGTCGAGGCATGGGATTTTTAATCCAGATACTGACTCCAAACCCTGAGTGAGTGCTCCGCAAGGCTCAATGGGTAGGTGTAAACCACTTGCACCAACCAGTGATCCATAACTGGTTCAACAAAGGCCATGGTTTGTGCTATCCTGCCTGTGGGAAGTGCAAATAAAAGATCCCTTGTGCCATATAACCGTAAAATAATGTGTTGAGTGTGTTGTTAAATAAAACATTTCTTTCTTTCTAATGTCATGACAACGCCAAAACAATTGTATACATGTGACATCATTAGAGATTGGGGGCGGGGCGTAGCCCAGTGGTAAAGTGTTCGCTTGATGCGTGGTCAGTCCAGGATCGATCCCCGTTGGTGGACCCATTGGGCTATTTCTCGTTCCAGCCAGTGGTCCACAACTGGTGTAACAAAGGCCATGGTATATACTATCCTGTCTGTGGGATGGTGCATATAGCAGATCCCTTGCTGCTAATCGCAAAGAGTAGCTCATGAAGTGGCGACAGCAGGTTTCCTCTCTCTATATCTGTGTGGTCCTTAACCATATGTGTGATGCCATATAACCGTAAGTAAAATGTGTTGAGTGCGTCGTTAAATAAAACATTTCTTTCTTTCATTAGAGATTGAGTCAGGACTCTAAACCTTTTAAAAGCATGGGCCCAGTTCACATGACAGAGATCATATTAACATAACACTGGATTACATTTTTTTTTACATCTTTAATTATTTAAAATATTTCATAATTTTGTTTCTACAGCTTTGTTCAACAGAAATCAACTGCGAGTCTCTTAGCGTTGCCGCAGCAACGTTTGCCAATGGTGGGATCTGCCCGACGACGGGCGACCTGATTCTCAACTCAGATGCCGTCCGAAACACGCTGTCCTTGATGCATTCCTGTGGAATGTACGACTACTCGGGCCAGTTCGCCTTTAAGGTTTAAACACTTTTATGTAGCTTAGTGGTAGCTAGCAGAGGCGGATCTGGGGGGGGGGGGGGGGGGGGGGAGGGTCTCGCCCCCCCCCCCTACATTTTGCGACAGTTATAATTTTATTATATATTAATTAAAAAATATTTACAATTCCCTTCAAACCTCCCCCAAAGTTCCATTAGCATTCCGCCTCATGTCATTAGGACCCCCCTAAATCAATTTTCTGGATCCGCCACTGGCTAGAGCACTTGCCAGAGGCCCATATTTGTCAGAGGCAGGTCCAGAAAAATCCATTTAGGGGACCCCCAATGACATGATGTGGAATGCCAAGGTAATTTTAGGGGAGGTTTGCAAGGGGATAGAATTAAAAAAATATATATATATAATAAAATTATAACTGTCGCAAACTTTATGGGGTGCCCAGGCCCCTGGGGCTCCCCCCTAAATCCACCTCTGTTATAACTGTGACATATTGATAATTAAAATCTATAAGCGTCTTCATTGGAAAACTAATTTCTGCGCATCAATGTATTTTCTGTCAATCTAACTTTGTCATGTGACAGACGTAATACAAATTGCAGACTATGAGGGTTTGTTGTAAAATTATTTCTCTTTCCAGCCAGTGAACCAAGACTGCTAATTCAAAGGCTGTGGTATGTACTATCCTGTCTGTGGGATGGTGCATATAAATGATCCCTTGCTGCTAATCGAAAAGAGTAGCCCATGAAGTGGCGACAGTAGGTTTCCTCTCTCAGTATCCGATGCCATATAACCGTAAATAAAATGTGTTGAGTGTGTCGTTAAATAAACCATTTTCTTCCTTTTGTTGTAAAATGTTAACATAAGACTGAACATTACAAGTCATTTAGTCAACAAATATGGACTTCATGCTATCAATGTTTAGTCACATGACAAATGTATGTTTTCTTACACAACAAATGCAGACTGTAGAGGTTTAGTTTATACGACAGGTGTGGATTGCAGCCTATGGACTATGGAGGTTTAGTCATGTTACAAATGTTGAGGTTTAGTCATGTGACAAATTCAGGTTTTTAGTCCCTTGAGAAATGCATACTATGGATGTTTAATCATGTGACAAATGCAGACTGCAGACCAAGTACCCTAGGTTTAGTCTGCCCTTGCTTTGGATCAGCGCTAGCCTTAGATCCAACTTTACTATTGTTTCACATCCAATAGTTGAGGTATTTTTTGTTCTGGGGTGTCATTCATTCATTCATTCATTCATTTATTCATTCATTGGATGTGCCTTTGGTGACAAATAACCCACCTTGTGTTTGTAGGTAGGCATTCCTGCCAAATCAATCACAGAACTATATATAGTGACAAATGACTCACCTTGTGTTTGTAGGTAGGCCTGCCTGCCAAATCAATCAGAGAACTATATATAGTGACAAATGACTCACCTTGTGTTTGTAGGCCTGCCTGCCTGCCAAGTCAATCACAGAACTATATATAGTGACAAATGACCCATCTTGTATTTGTAGGTAGGCCTGCCTGCCAAGTCATCACAGAACTATATATAGTGACAAATGACCCACCTTGTGTTAGTAGGTAGGCCTGCCTGGCAAGACATCACGGAACTATATATAGTGACAAATGACCCCCCTTGTGTTTGTAGGTAGGCCTGCCTGCCAAGATATCACATAACTATATATAGTGACAAATGACACATCTTGTGTTTGTAGGTAGGCCTGCCTGCCAAATCAATCAGAGAACTATATATAGTGACAAATGACTCACCTTGTGTTTGTAGGCCTGCCTGCCTGCCAAGTCAATCACAGAACTATATATAGTGACAAATGACCCATCTTGTGTTTGTAGGTAGGCCTGTCTGCCAAGTCATCACAGAACTATATATAGTGACAAATGACCCACCTTGTGTTAGTAGGTAGGCCTGCCTGGCAAGACATCACGGAACTATATATAGTGACAAATGACCCCCCTTGTGTTTGTAGGTAGGCCTGCCTGCCAAGATATCACATAACTATATATAGTGACAAATGACACATCTTGTGTTTGTAGGTAGGCCTGTCTGCCAAGTCAATCACAGAACTATATATAGTGACAAATGACCCACCTTGTGTTTGTAGGTAGGCCTGCCTGCCAAGCCAATCACAGAACTATATATAGTGACAAATGACCCACCTTGTGTTTGTAGGTAGGCCTGCCTGCCAAGCCAATCACAGAACTATATATAGAGACAAATGACCCACCTTGTGTTTATAGGTAGGCCTGCCTGCCAAGCCAATCACAGAACTATATATAGTGACAAATGACCAACCTTGTGTTAGTAGGTAGGCCTGCCTGCCAAGTCAATCACAGAACTATATATATAGTGACAAATGACTCACCTTGTGTTTGTAGGCCTGCCTGCCTGCCAAGTCAATCACAGAACTATATATAGTGACAAATGACCCATCTTGTGTTTGTAGGTAGGCCTGCCTGCAAAGTCATCACAGAACTATATATAGTGACAAATGACCCACCTTGTGTTAGTAGGTAGGCCTGCCTGGCAAGACATCACGGAACTATATATAGTGACAAATGACCCCCCTCCCCCCCCTTGTGTTTGTAGGTAGGCCTGCCTGCCAAGATATCACAGAACTATATATAGTGACAAATGACTCACCTTGTGTTTGTAGGCCTGCCTGCCTGCCAAGTCAATCACAGAACTATATATAGTGACAAATGACCCATCTTGTATTTGTAGGTAGGCCTGTCTGCCAAGTCAATCACAGAACTATATATAGTGACAAATGACCCACCTTGTGTTTGTAGGTAGGCCTGCCTGGCAAGCCAATCACAGAACTATATATAGTGAGAAATGACCCACCTTGTGTTTGTAGGTAGGCCTGCCTGCCAAGCCAATCACAGAACTATATATAGTGACAAATGACCCACCTTGTGTTTGTAGGCCTGCCTGCCTGCCAAGTCAATCACAGAACTATATATAGTGACAAATGACCCATCTTGTGTTTGTAGGTAGGCCTGTCTGCCAAGTCATCACAGAACTATATATAGTGACAAATGCCCCACCTTGTGTTTGTAGGTAGGCCTGCCTGCCAAGTCAATCACAGAACTATATATAGTGACAAATGACCCACCTTGTGTTAGTAGGTAGGCCTGCCTGGCAAGACATCACGGAACTATATATAGTGACAAATGACCCCCCTTGTGTTTGTAGGTAGGCCTGCCTGCCAAGATATCACATAACTATATATAGTGACAAATGACACATCTTGTGTTTGTAGGTAGGCCTGTCTGCCAAGTCAATCACAGAACTATATATAGTGACAAATGACCCACCTTGTGTTTGTAGGTAGGCCTGCCTGGCAAGACAATCACAGAACTATATATAGTGACAAATGACCCACCTTGTGTTTGTAGGTAGGCCTGCCTGCCAAGCCAATCACAGAACTATATATAGAGACAAATGACCCACCTTGTGTTTATAGGTAGGCCTGCCTGCCAAGCCAATCACAGAACTATATATAGTGACAAATGACCCACCTTGTGTTTGTAGGTAGGCCTGCTTGCCAAGACATCACAGAACTATATATAGTGACAAATGACCCACCTTTTGTTTGTAGGTAGGCCTGCCTGCCAAGTCTGGAGTGGCTGGTTCGGTGATGATCGTCGTTCCGAACGTAATGGGCATCTGTTGCTGGTCTCCACCACTCGACCAATACGGAAACAGCTCCAGGGGAATCCAGTTTGCCGAGGTCGGTACATGTTGGAATTTGTGTGTGTGTGTGGTGGTGGTTGTATTTGTTTGTTTTTTAAACAAATTACATTAAAAAGTTAAGAAATTACAGTTTGTATACTATCACAGAATCAATATCAACCTAGGCAGTTGACAAATGACCCATGTGCTGGGGTGCCAAGTACTCTGCACATTTCCACTGTATATAATGAATATTGGAGTGCCTTTACTCACAGAACATGCACCCCATTTGACGTTGTAGTGAAAATATGTTTTAGGCCTGCCTGCCTGCCAAAAACCCTTATTATATTAGGGGCGGCACAGTGTAAACAATAGTGGTACGGCTCATGGTTGCAAGACTCACCTTTCAAATTGCTTGTAAGGACATTTTCACAGATATAACAAATATAACCCCGACACACACACAAACAAAAGTGGTATGGCCATACCGTCTGTGCTGCCCCTGCATATTCTTGAGTGCAATTTCTCCATACATTTCCACTGTATTAGTGACAAATTATTTTGAGTAGTGCAGTACACTCACCCACCTTGTGTTGTAGGTACCTAGTCAATCACAGAAACATATTGACAAAAAATGCCTTTGCAAAGGCCTGCCTTTAACTCTCAGAAAAGAAAAGTAGTGATACCAAATTTGACATTATTATTGATCGTGTTTATTGTAGGACTATATATAGGTACAATGTGTTCAACTTCCACTATATATAGTGACTACCGACAAGGCCTGCCTGCCAGCATCACAGAACCGAGAAGGAAGACCCTATATAGAGTCAGACAGGTGGTAAATTCAGTCCATGGTAGGGTTGCCAAGTCTATATAATCTTGTTTGTTACTCCGCCTCACACTATAGTGTGACCTTGTGTTTGTAGGTAGGCCTGTGACAGCTCTCAGGAGGTAATATAAGTGTGTGTCAGTCACAGCAAATATTCAGTCTAGGCCTGCCTCCTACATATGGTGATGTGACAGCTCTGCCAAGGAGGTAATTAAGTGATGATGGCGAAAATATCTGTTGCAGTCCACTACTCCTACAATCCAGGGGGTGATGTGACATGTTGGAATTTTTGTGCGTGTGTGGTGGTGGGGTACATTAAAAAGGGTGTATACTAAATCAATTCAACCTAGGCAGTTAATCTACTGGGGTGCAAGTACTCTCCTACAATGGAGTGACTGTGCACAGCTATAAAAAACCCTTAATGTATATTAGGGGCGGCACAGTGTAAACAATAGGCGGCTCATGGGCTAGATATTCATTGCTTGTACATTTTCACTCACACCTACAATGGTGATGTGACAGTGCAATTTCTATACAGGACTGGTAATTAAGTAGTGCGTGGCTAAAATATTCATTTTCTACTCCTCCTAGTAATGGTGATGTGACAGCTATCAGGAGGTAATTAAGGGCAGGTGGCTAATATTCATTCTACTCCTCCTACAATGGTGATGTGACAGCTCTCAGGAGGTAATTAAGTGTGTGGCAAATATTCAGTCTACTCCTCCTACAATGGTGATGTGACAGCTCTGAGGGGGTAATTAAGGGTGTGGCTAATATTCATTCTACTCCTCCTACAATGGTGATGTGACAGCTATAAGGAGGTAATTAAGGGCGTGGCTAATATTCATTCTAGTCCTCCTACAATGGTGACGTGACAGCTATCAGGAGGTAATTAAGGGCGTGGCTAATATTCAGTCTACTCCTCCTACAATTGTGATGTGACAACTCTCAGGAGTTAATTAAGGGTCTGGCTAATATTCATTAGATACTCTGCCTACAATGGTGACCTGACAGCTTTTAGGAGGTAATTAAGGGCGTGGCTAATATTCAATCAATTCCGCCTTCATTGTTGATGTGACAGCTCTCGAGTTAATTAAGTGTGCGGCAAATATTCAGTCTACTCCTACAATGGTGATGTGACAGGTCTCAGGAGATAATTAAGGGCGTGGCTAATATTCACTAGATACTCTGTCTACAATGGTGATGTGACAGCATTTAGGAGGAAAATAAGGGCGTGGCTAATATTCAGTCTACAACAGTGAAGCAAGAGCTGTCAGTTGTTATGGGTGTGGCTAATTTTCACTTTACTCCACCTACAAACTCAAAGTAAGAGTGGCTAATGTTCATTCTACTCCGCCTACAATAAAAAATTATATGACAGTTTAAAGAAGGTAAAGGTGTGGCTAATAGTCACTGCTTTGTCTACAATGCAGGGCACAATATTTCATGCGAACCGCCGTTCTGTTCGCGTGTCGGTTACGCAAAATTAAATTTACAGGAACCGCAAATCGGTTACGTCATGACCTGTAAACGTTCAGAAATTAAAACTTGCAAACTTCACGATTACAGGAAGTTTATTCATGCAGACATACTACTGGTATTCTGACAAATGTTTTAGACTGATTTTTAGATACTTGATGTGCAGCAAACCAGTAAACAACGTTATATTGCAACAGTTGTAACTTGCGACCAGTCTACAGTTTTAAAACAGTTTTAAAGAAATGTGCTCGGACCGCTTGGGACAGCTAAATTTTCTGCTGCTATTTTATCTCTAAAGGAATATATGTAGACATACTATTGGATTGGCTATAATTTTATATATGTTAAAAACAGTTTTAACGTAAACAGGAATCCAAAGTATATAAGTACCATCGATGAAGTGAAAGTAGCATAGCCACCGCAAATTGCAAAAAGGAATCCCTACAAATGAGTATTTATCTATTTCAAAGGCGTACCGCCCATTACGCACAGTACGCACGTGCGTAATTCAAAAACAAAATCCGGGAATAGGTTGAGGCTGTCTGTAATTGTTCTATAAAATAGACCTTTTAAAATTGACTCGAAAAAAGATTTTAAAAAATGCATCTACAGGCGTCCTGAGTTTCAAAGTTTTGTAAAATGTTTTCTTTTGTATTTGTTTTAACTTTATGTTTCAGCTAAAAACTATGTATTTAAAATATAATTTCAACGTAATTTTGAGGTAACCGATCAGATAACCCATGGGTTATGCAAATATAATTCACGTAACCGAACAATTGATTACCTAGGTAAAAACCACGTGAACCGACTTCCGGTTACCTCAGATTTCTAAATATTGTCCCCTGCAATGGCGATGTGACCACTCAAAGAAGTTAGCAAATTATATTTAATATTTTAGAATTGTGTATACTGATGTCCAAAAGACATTTTACAAGTCTTGAAATTGTTTGATAGAAAAACGACAAATGGTATGGTTGGATATGAACGTTCCATGAAGTTCAACATCTAAACATGACAATACACTTTTTGATACATGCAAAGTGTTTGTAAGGTGGTTTCTAAATTGGTTCTCTTCGAATAACAACAATATTTATCAAATTATTCAAATTTTATGTATGCAAATATCTATTGGACATAGTATATAATAAATTGCATCATGATACTGAACAAACATTTCAATATAAATTTTGGGTGAGGCCGAATGAAATAAAAACCTTTTTTTTTTTCTTTTTACAGGTACGCTCTGTCTGGGATGGACATGTCGGAAGCTGACTATGATGGAAGGACAGCACTGCATGTCGCAGCGGCGGAAGGTCACGTGGTGTCCGTTAAATTCCTCCTTGACAAGTGCAAGGCCAATGCATTCTCAGTTGACAGGTAGGCAGTAAACAATATCTCTCTTAAAGGTGCACCATCCTCTGAATACAAAAAATATCTCTCTTAAAGGTGCACCATTCTCTGAATACAAAAAAATCTCTCTCTTAAAGGTGCACCATCCTCTGAATACAAAACATATCTCCCTTAAAGGTGCACCATCCTCTGAATACAAACAATATCTCTCTTAAATGTGCATCATCCTCTGAATACTAACAATATCTCTCTTAAAGGTGCATCATCCTCTGAATACTAACAATATCTCTCTTAAAGGTATATCATCCTCTGAATACTAACAATATCATCCTCTGAATACTAACAATATCTCTCTTAAAGGTACATCATCCTCTGAATACTAACAATATCTCTCTTAAAGGTGCATCATCCTCTGAATACTAACAATATCTCTCTTAAAGGTGCATCATCCTCTGAATACTAACAATATCTCTCTTAAAGGTGCATCATCCTCTGAATACTAACAATATCTCTCTTAAAGGTATATCATCCTCTGAATACTAACAATATCTCTCTTAAAGGTGCATCATCCTCTGAATACAGGGCGGGGGACGTAGCCCAGTGGTAAAGCGTCTGCTTGATGCGCGGTCGGTCTATGATCGATCTCATTCCAGCCAGTGCACTATGACTGGTATATCAAAGGCCATGGGATGTACTATCCTGTCTGTGGGATGATGCATATTAAAGATCCCTTGCTGCTAATCGAAAAGAGTAGCCCATGAAGTGGTGACAGCGGGTTTTTCCTCTCAATATCTGTGTGGTCCTTAACCATATGTCTGACGCCATATATCCATAAAATAAAATGTGTTGAGTGCGTCGTTAAATAAAACATTTTCTTTCCTTACTTATACACTTAATGTGATCTTAGTTCTAAAATCGTTTCATGAAATGGCGCACTGCCTAAAAGTGGAGGCCAGTGAGTGTGGATGTGTGGGGGGGAGTAGACTCCTAGATCCCTCATCTCATATGCTTAAGAAAGTTTAAAATTGTTTTTGAATTTCAGATGGGGATTCACTCCACTGGATGATGCCAAAAGATTTGACCAGCAGGAATGTATCGCCCTGCTAGAAGAACACATGAGTCGAGTAAATCCAGAGTGGAATAAAACCAACCAAGAACCTCTTCATCATGACTACATTAAAAGCTATGACTGAACAAACATGAAGCGGTGGCCACGACAGACGTGCTGGAACCATATTTGTATATATCAGACTCAGAGAGAAAGGGGAGCATTCATTGGATGGCTTGAATTGCTGGTCATGAACTTTTGGAACAAACAACTGTTTTTTTTTTTTTTAAAGAATAGCAGCTCATAAAGGAATCTTTCATTATATAAATGTAGTTTGTTAAAGAGAGAAAGGGGAGCTTGAATTGCTGTCATGAACTTTTGGAACGGACAAAATTGTTAAAAGGAACATACCCTAGTTTTTAAACACTAACTTATATTTTTGACTATTATAACTGTTTTTGATAACTTAAATCATACTTTACTTAGATTTTATTGCTTAGATTATCAATGTCTGTACATTCGAAGTATTTTTGGTCATCCTGGTGTTTTTAATATCACAAAATGCATTTCTCATATTTTTAAAAATGCATGTGTGTCTGAGAAGTAATAGTTATGGAGTCGAGTTTTAGTCTATTATAAGAGGGTATTTCACCATTTCAAAGTCACAGACTCATGTTTCACTCATTTGTAACTTTATCCAAATGTGTTACAGGTTTGTAGATAAAAAAAACTTAGTGTTAATTTTCACGGGTTGAAACTAGGGTATGTCCCTTTAATAGCAGCTAATAATGGAATCTTTCATTATATTGCTTGATATAATAACTGTTTTCATTAGATTCCTTGAATTGCTGTCATGCAGTTTGGAACAGACAATTTTTATTTTTATTTTATTTTATTATTATTATTTTTTAAATTTATTAAATGTTTTTTTAAATAAGAGCAGCTCACAATGGAAACTTTCATTAGATTTCTTGAATTGCTATCATATGAAAGAAATGTTTTATTTAACGATGCACTCAACACATTTTATTTACGGTTATGTGGTGTCAGACATATGGTTAAGGACCACACAGATATTGAGAGAGGAAACCTGCTGTTGCCACTTCATGGGCTACTCTTTTTGATCTATTATATGCACCATCCCACAGACAGGGTAGTACATACCACAACCTTTGATATACCAGTTGTGGTGCTCTGGCTGGAACGAGACTGTCATATGAAGCTTTGGAATAGACAGTGGTTTTGCAGGCTATTTTATTATTATTATTATTATTATTATTATTATATATATATATCTTTTTAAATATAAATATAAAGGAATCTTTCATTATATTGTTTGGCAACTGCAAGGGCAGATCCGTGGGTGGGGACCAGGGGGACCTGTCCCTCCCCCTAAAAAAAAATAAAGTGCCCCTTTTTGAAGAATTTATTTACAATTTTCACTGAACTGCCCTTTTCAGGGAGTTGCTCAATGTACCCTTTTGCCCTTGGTCCCCTCCCTAAAATGTTTCCTGGCCCTGTCCCTCCCCCTAAAGAATTAAAGTGCCCCTTTTTGAAGAATTTATTTACAATTTTCATTGAAGTGCCCTTTTCAGGGAGTTGCTCCATTTGCCCTTTTACCTTGGTCCCCTCCCTAAAATGTTTCCTGGATCCTCCCTTGAACTGCTGTCATTGCATTGCTTGAATTGCTGTCATGGACGTTTGGAAGACAATAATTAAAAAAACAAAAAACTGCTTGATATTTGCTTGAAAGGATTTTCATGAAATCGTTTAGCAAGGAATATTCACTGTATTGTGCTGACTTATTGGTTTGCTTGATACAATTTTCATGAACATTTTGTAATGGAACATTCATTATATATTCCTTGATATTAATTAATTCATGGACTTTTTTTTTTAAGCAAGGAACATTAGGTATATTGCTTTAATTATTGTCATGAACTTTTGTAATATACAGCATTTATTGTTTTGATTAATAAAAGTTTTTTTCACAATGGAACATTCATTAAATTGTTTTGACGCCATATAACCGTAAATAAAATGTGTTGAGTGTCATTAAATAAAACATTTCTTTCGTTCATTAAATTGTTTAATTCATGATCTGTTTCAAAAGGAGCATTTATTTTCTTACTTGAATTAATATCAAGAAATTTTGTTATGGAGCATTTAATATCAAGAGCATTTTGTAATGGAGGGAGGGAGGAAATATTTTATTTAAAGGTGCACTCAACACATTTTAAATAAGGTTATATGGGGTCAGACATGGTTTAGGACCACACAGATATTGAGAGAGGAAACCCGCTGTCGCCACTTCATGGGCTACTCTTTTCGATTAGCAGCAAGGGATCTTTTATATGCACCATCCCACAGACAGGATAGTACATTCCACGGCCTTTGTTACACCAGTTGTGGAGCACTGGCTGGGCATTTTGTAATGGAGCATTCAATTTATTGCTTGATATGATTTCATGAATATAATGAACTTATAACAAACAGTTTTTTTTATAACAACACCACTAGAGCACATTGATTTGTTAATAATCGGCTATTGGATGTCAAACGTTCGGTAATTTTGAAATATAGTTTTAGAGAGGAAACCCGCCATATTTTTTCCATAAGTATCAAGGTATCTTTTATATGCACCATCCCACAGACAGGATAGCACATACCACAGCCTTTGATATGCCAGTCGTGGAACACTGGCTGGAACGAGAAATAGCCCAATGGGCCCACTCACGGGGATCGATCCCAAACCGAATGCGCATCAAGCGAGCGCTGTACCACAGTTTAAAATACAATACCTGATGACACAGCTTTGGTGTGATGTATTGTTCATGTTGTATTTTAAACTACTGAGAAAAAAACAGTGAAAAACATCCACATCGTCCAAAGCATCCACAAAATCCAGTACCACAAAACATTCCAGATTTGGAATTTTGGACTAAAAATTCTATGTTTTGCGGTAGTGCAAACCTTTATCTCGTATTAAACATATTTTTAAAAGGTGTGTATCTTTGTAAACAATAGGAGTAACATCATTAAGTACTTAAGTGTCCTTCCTTGAGCTATTATAATACACATGGTGTTGGAACAGAAAACTCCCACCAAAAACCCCTAAAAACAAACCCAGAGAAATCAGCTCTCCTCTAGGCCAGTATTTTTAATTTTTAGGTTTACGAACAAGAACTTTTGTGCACAAAGCAGGCGCCCAAACACACCCCCCCCCCCACCACCCCCCCCCCCGCTCAAGGCGAAAAAAAAATCATATCCCGATTTTTTACATTCCTGTGAAATCAGCTCCGCTAGCCAGCAGAAAAACCTCAGAATAGCCCTAGAAGGGGTCAATTTTTCAAAAATTTCGGGGGAGGGGGAGGGCCCCCCCAGACCCCCGCCACGGGCTTCGCGCCTGCAGCGCTCGCGGTGTAGGGCTTCGCCAGACACCTCGACCCCCCTCCCCCTGCAAACCTTCCTGCGCACGCCCCTACAAAGGTAAGAGGAAGGGACCCCCCCCCCCCCCGACCTGTTTGGGGTGTATCAGATTCCACACACGAGACTGCAACGATGTCGCCGATATCGTCTTTGCTGAGATTGCTTAGGAAAAAATACATGCAGTTTTCTGCCGTCTGCCATGTTGCTTGTTTATGAAATACTCTTCAAGAGGGGTGAAAGCATCCAAAGTATGTGACACAATTAATATGAAATCAATGATCTCTAGTGGTATCATTAAAACAAAAATAATAATAATAAAAAATAACAATAAATAATAAGACGTCATCACGTTTGCTTTTATATCATAACATGTTATGACGTTGTTAGATTAAGTCCTATCCTTTCACCCCTCTTGAAGAATATTCCATAAAAAGTCAAAATGGCAGCTGGCACAAAATTGCATGCGTTTTGCCCTATGCACTCTCAGCGAAGTCGATATTGGTGACATAGTTATCATCTGGTATGTGGAATCTGTGTCGTTGTCATGGTTTTTTCAAGATTTCTGTCTGGACAAACTTTGGAGGAAATCTAACGGCAAATAAAGGTAGGAGAGTAATTTTTCGTAGTTGTTAACAATTGACCCCTCCGTACGGCGTGATTGACAACCGCGCTGGACCAATCATGTTTCGCGGTTCAAAAACCGCGGGCCCAAATTTGCTTGGACGCCATTAGGTTAGACAACATAATTTGTTTCGATGTGTAACGTTTTTGTATAGTTAGCATTAAAATTAGTTAAAATAATTGTCTCCTCCAACTGAATTATAATCATAGTAAAAATATACTTCTGTTGACACGTATTAACAGCGATGACAACTATGCGGAGCCTACGATTGACGTAAAATCAGTGTTTTCCTGCGAAACCGTCACATGGTATTGAAAGTGAAGTTTTGCCGAAATCCATAAAAATTCAACTGATATATAAATTCTACGAAGGTAAGATTTTAAGAATCACTTTCCCTCCAATGTAATGAAATTTACCGACTCATTTAATCAGTCTTCGATGTATATATTGTTAAGAATCCGTCGTTAAACTGCACACAGTCAGACGAATGGCCAAAATAAAAGCTTTGGCAAGACTTCCGATCATTCCAGCATTCAGTTAATTTAGGCTTAAGTTAGGTTTAGGGTTAGTGATAGTATTAACAAGCATGCTGGAACGTTTGGAAGTCTTAGCTTTTTTTCCTTTCCTTTTTGTTTGCATGTGTATGTGCTTTTGTGTGGGTAGGGTGGCGGGGGTGGGGTGGTGGTGTGAGGGAGTAACCTATATGGTTGTGAGCTTTAGGGGGATAAGGAAGTATTGTCTGGAAAGTTATAAATTAGGCAAATTTTATGTAGGGACCCTGAAATGTTTTGAAGCAAAAAAAAACAATTAATAATAATTGTGATTTTTTGCAATCGGTACAGATCTGCCGGTTACGGTTTCTCGGTTTGATTCGATTTAAGCTAGTGCATCATGACTAGCATATCAAAGGCTGTGGTATGTGCTAGTCTGTCTGTTGGGTGGTGTATATATATAAAAGATACCTGGCTACTAATGTAGCAGTTTTGCACTCTAGACTATACATGTCAAAAGTACAAAATGTTTGACATCCAATAGCTGATGATTAATAATTCCGTATGCTCTAGTGATGTCTTTAAACAAAACAAACTTTAACTTATCCATTAGTCCCACTCCACCCCACCCCTCAATTAAAACAACCCAATTTTACCATAATATATATTAAAACAATTACTCGCCTAACAGCAGATCAATTACCAATCTTGGGTAATTTATAATAAATACTGGTAAGACATTTTATTATTCCTTTATTGTTATTCTTAGAATTTTCAACTTAATGGTTTCTGCCAGAGGCTACTAAGGTTAAACTTATATACCCTAAAATCTTGGAAATTAATAGATATATTTTTTAATGTTTAGATAAATGATAGTAAAAGAACTGCTGTTTATAAATGGTCATGTGCTTGAAATGTAATGTCCTAACCCTAATTTCAAAAAACATTTCAAACCCATAACCACCTAGATGAGGCACTTAAATCTGTTTTGTTTTTATTACCTACCCTAAATATGATTTTCTTTTGGAGACAGTAGTTTTGTTTTTCATCATTATTTTATACCCCAAATTTTAGCAAAGCATAGGCATTTTTCTTCTTCCACATGTCATCTTATATGTAGCTTTGTGCAACTTTCTAATTGAAATCAAATAACATCATCAAAGTTAAATACATTGTTCACTACTTTTTAAAATTTATTGCAATACTTTTTAATTTTATACTTTGTTTAGTCACATTGATTTTGTTTTCTGTTAACAAAATGTTTTCCTAAAATTAAATTAAACTTTAAATTAATACAGCAATATATAATTAAGTTACAGACTAATGTACTTCTTCAAATGGATGTGAAATACTTAATATGTTTGTTTTTATATATTTCAGCAACTGGACCAATGGATGTGGAGTCGTTGATTAGATGTCGAAAATGAGATTCTGAAGACAAACTATTAAACAAATGACATTGCATCTTGATATTGAGAACAGAATGATAGAAATAATAGAACAGTTTCAATTGATATGTGAAAGAAAAACTGGGGCAGGGGATGAAATTGCTGCTGAAAATAAAACACTTTCAACAATTTCATTTAATACAATATTTTTTTTATTTTTTTTTGTGTTTGACATATTGCTGCTAAGGAGTAATTCAGACTTCCAAGACTTG
Source organism: Gigantopelta aegis (assembly GCF_016097555.1). Taxonomy (NCBI): domain Eukaryota; kingdom Metazoa; phylum Mollusca; class Gastropoda; order Neomphalida; family Peltospiridae; genus Gigantopelta; species Gigantopelta aegis. The sequence continues at coordinate 20,540,669 of NC_054705.1, forward strand.
GGATTCAGTTTGACACCACCCATCAAATGGTAATCCTATATTTACCTGTACCAGATTGCATGGGGATTAATATGTAAAGACCCTCTCTTTGAGAAAAAAGAAAATGTTAGGAAGTATTCTCATAATAAATATTAAACAAATTGTGCAAACTGCAATCAGTGGTTTAGTTTCATGTTATATATAAGTATATATACAATTTTGCCTCTTTTATTTTGGTTATATATATATATATATAAAATAATAATAATAATTATTTTGTATTATTATTATAGTTCTGAAGGCATGGGTTGTCTTATAATATTTATTACTATTTTTTATCTGCCTATGCCTCTAGAACAGATAAAGCTTTGTGAGTACATTTTGTGTGACATTAGGATAACTAATGGGCGGGTGTGTGAGATTGGGGGGGGGGGGGGGGCACAAGCTTCAAGTTTGATTCCCAACAGTTGTTGCCACAACACGAGTTTATAATTTATTTAAACACTGTTGTACTGGCTTAATTGGCAAATATTTTACAGACTGTCCAGCTATCCTACTTTTTCGTACTTTTTGGTCTTTGTCCTATTTTTCCTACTTTTTCTTCAGAATACTTAGTTTTTCTACTTTTGTTCTACGTTTTCCTACTTTTGTCCTACATTTTCTATATTTTCATTCCTAATTGTGTCCAACTTTTTCAAAAGAGTGTGCTAGACAGCCTGATTTTATAAAGGGATGGGGCACCCAAACGTAAACAGCCCTAATATGTCTTGTCAGAACGGAGACGGGCCAATATGTCAGTATACATAACTGGAGGGCCAGTTGTGATTTTAATTATTATTATTATTATTATTTTTTTTAATTTCGTGTATGGCTTTGGTTTCATAAATAGGGAAAGTGCCGTATATCGGTTGATTCAAGCAGTGCAGCTATGTAAGAATACACCCCCATAAACATCGCAATCCCACAATCTAAACCACTGCCTGCATAATTTTGGCAGAGGCGACTGTATCCTGCTATAGTTTTGTAACCTTTCGTGCATAAAATTATGGTACACTGATAGCATTCCCACACTCCTTGTATTTTAATGTTACTGCTCACGTCCCTCCCTTTTGTTTTTTTTAAACAAAACATTTAACGCAACCCGACTAAAAATAAAGACGGTTTTAAGCGGGTCGAGGCCGGGTCATCGCCGCGCATTCTATTCTCTTGTTCCTCGGCATATCGGGATTCCATTAATATAAAAGTTGAACAACAACAACAACAAAAATTAAGATGAAAAAGATGAAGAAAAAAGAAACAAACAAGTCATTTTAATTTACCAGTTCTGACAAGAAAAACTAGCATGGGATTTTTAAAATGTTCTTTTGGTTGCATTCGACGTTCACTTACTGAAGTGAAAATTGTTTCGTCGATTTAAATCACGTTGTCATCGTAAATGTACCCTGTAGTGAAATACTTAAATGTCTCCTCTTGTCGGCTTTTTAATTAAACAACGATATTTGTAAATAAATTAAGGCAAAAAGGTAATCGACAGATAGGTTGATTTTGCTATCGACCTATGCGAATTGGCAGCCATTATTGAATGTTTGTCTAACCTTGCATCACGTGTCACGATGGGCGTGGTTAACTCGTCATACGGAGGGGTCAGTTGACCCCTCCGTATGACGAGTTAACCACCCGCCCCCCCCCCCCCCCCCCATGACACGTGATGCAAGGTTAGACAAAACATTGTGGCAACAACTGTTGGGAATCAAACTTGAAGCTTCTGCACACACCACCCGCCCATTAGTTATCCTACTGTCACACAAAATGTACTCAAAAAGCTTTATCTGTTCTAGAGGCATAGGCAGTTAAAAAATAGTAATAAATATTATAAGACAACCCATGCCTACAGAACAATAATAATAATACAAAATAAAAATTTAATTAAAAACTTTTATATATATATATATATATATATATATTAAAAAGAGGCAAAACTATATTTTAGAGAGAGAGAGAGAGAGAGAGAGAGAGAGAGAGAGAGAGAGAGAGAGAGAGAGAGAGAGAGAGAGAGAGAGAGAGAGAGAGAGAGAGAGAGAAGGGTTTCTGCCAGAGGGTAAAATGGGTATGGCGCCATACCCAAAGTTAACATTTTGACAAAATTAATGACTCTTATCATTATTGTATGATTTTCTGGCAGAAACACTGTATATATATATATATATATATATATATATATATATATATATATATATATATAACATAAAACTAAACCACAGATTGCAGTTCGCACAATTTGTTTAATATTTATTATGAGAATACTTCCTAACATTTTCTTTTTTCTCAAAGAAAGGGTCTTTACGTATTAATCCCCATGCAATCTGGTACAGGTAAATATATCTATTCAAAAATGTATCTTTCTGTGGCATCCATCTCCAAATCATTATCCTCGAAACTGAGCAATTAAGGATTACCATTTGATGGGTGGTGTCAAACTGAATCCCAAGTCTTGGAAGTCTGAATTACTCCTTAGCAGCAATATGTCAAACACAATTTTTTTTTTTAAATATTGTATTAAAAGAAATTGTTGAAAGTGTTTCATTTTCAGCAGCAATTTCACCCCTGCCCCAGTTTTTCTTTCATATATCAGTTGAAAACTGTTCTATTATTTCTATCATTCTGTTCTCAATATCAAGATGCAATGTAATTTGTTTAATAGTTTGTCTTCAGAATCTCATTTTCGACATCTAAGCAATGACTCCACATCCATTGGTCCAGTTGCTGAAATATATAAAAACAAACATGTTAAGTATTTCACATCCATTTGAAGAAGTACATTAGTCTGTAACTTTATTACATATCATTGTATTAATTTAAAGTTTAATTTAATTTAGGAAAACATTTTTTTAACAGGAAACAAAATCAATGTGACTAAACAAAGTATAAAATTAAAAAAGTATAGCAGTAAATTAAGAAAAGTAGTGAACAATGTATTTAACGTTGATGATGTTATTTGATTTCTATTAGAAAGTTGCACAAAGCTACATATAAGATGGCATGTGGAAGAAGGAAAATGCCTATGCTTTGCTAAAATTTGGGGTATAAAATAATGATGAAAAACAAAACTACTGTCTCCAAAAGAAAATCATATTTAGGGTAGGTAATAAAAACAAAACCGATGTAAGTGCCTCATCTAGGTGGTTATGGGTTTGAAATGTTTTGAAATTAGGGTTAGGACATATTTCAAGCACATGACCATTTATAAACAGCAGTTCTTTTACTATCATTTATCTGAACATTAAAAAATATATCTATTAATTTCCAAGATGTTTTTATTATTATTATTATTTTTTGGCTTCAAAACATTTCAGGGTCCCTACATAAAATTTGCCTAATTCATAACTGCCCAGACAATACTACCTTATCCCCCTAAAGCTCACAACCATATAGGTTACTCCCTCACCACCCCCCCCCCCCCCCCACCCCCCCCCCCCCCCACACAAAAGCACATACACACACTCACGCCCACACACATGCAAACAAAAAGAAAAGGAAAAAAAGCTAAGACTTTCAAACGTTCCAGCATGCTTGTTAATACTATCACTAACCCTAAACCTAACTTACGCATAAATTAACTGAATGCTGGAACGATCGGAAGTCTTGCCAAAACTTTTATTTTGGCCATTCGTCTGACTGTGTATTGTTTAACGACGGATTCTTAACGACAATATAATTATATACTGAACAAAAAAAGAAACTTCCGATTTGTACATATAGTATTTGTTGTGTTAAAGAATTCATTGTGTAATGAAATTATATAGGTAGTATTAGCCTTGAGCTGTATTATCAGGATTCATGAATTTTATCGATTATTTTTGCACTGTTAATCGTCGACAACGTGAAATTCAATTTGCACGTGCATGCATGGTTCGACATGTCCCGTGTAGTATTCGGTCAATTTGTTTTACTTGTCTTACTGACATTGTTGTCAAGTGAACGAAAACGCTTCAAAATTTGTAAACAAAATTAACGTTTTTTACATTGTAGCATTTTTAGTATGCCAAGAATACCCAATAATTTACGCGAACGGGCGATTGGCATGCTTGATGCTGGCATGTCGACAGAAGACGCTGCAAGGCATGTTGGGAGTTCTAGTCGAGCGATACGAAATCTTCGCGTAAGATTTCGAACGACAGGAAGCACCAACGACATGCCACGTCGTGGACGTCCGCGCGTTACAACGCGTGGTCAAGACCGCTATATCATGAACACGCATTTGCGCAATCGATTCCAAACTGCCACTGCTACTGCTGCTAAAACACCTGGGCTTCATAATAACCGAATCAGTTGGCAAACTGTTCGTAATCGACTGCGGGAGAACGGTTTACATGCACGACGTCCTTACTTTGGGTGCGTTTTAACGCAAAGTCATCGTCTAAATCGTCTTAATTGGGCACGTGTACACACTCGCTGGATACGGCGACGCTGGAATACCGCTCTGTTTTTCGGATGAATCCAGATTTTCTTTACAACGTGGTGATGGCAGGGTGCGCGTCTACCGTAGGATAAATAAACGCTATGCTGACTGTTGTGTTCTTGAACGAGATCGTTTCGAGGATGGGGGTTGTGTCATGGTCTGGGCAGCCATTGCCCATGGTTATCGTTCACCACTAGTCGTCATTGATGGCAATTTAAATGCTCAACGTTACCGCGATGACATTCTCGCTCATCACGTCATTCCTCCGTTCCATAACAACGCCAACATCTCGATTTTTCAGCATGATAATGCCACCTCTCATACAGCTAGAGACACTGTAAATTTTCTTAGGACAAATAACATTGATTTCATTGATTACTGGCCCGCTAAAAGTCCTGATCTCAACCCCATCGAGCATGTCTGGGATAGTCTGGACAGACGATTGAGGCGTCGTCCCAACCCACCCGCTAACGTCAACGAACTTCGTCAAGCGCTCATTCAGGAATGGAACAATATTCCACAGGCAGAAATCAACACTTTAGTCAATTCTATGCGCCTGCGATACACTGCAGTGGTCAATTCAAGAGGTGGTCATACCCGTTATTAAGTTGTTGTTTTTTTTTTAAACCCCTACCACACTTAGTCAAAATTTCTCCCAGTTTCTGTTAACCTATGACCATGATTTTTGCACCAAACGATGCATCATGGAACACTCTTTAAACGCACATATAACAATTATTCCCCTGGTTTGTTTTCATCAAGTTATGTTCAATCAAAGTTAGCGGAAGTTTCTTATTTTGTCCAGTATACATCGAAGACTGATTAAATGAGTCAGTAAATTCCATTACATTGGAGGGAAAGTGATTCTTAAACTCTTACCTTCGTAGAAATTATATATCAGTTGAATTTTGAGGGATTTCGGCAAAACTTCACTTTCAGTACCATGTGACGGTTTCGCAGGAAAACACTGATTTTACGTCAATCGTAGGCTCCGCATAGTTGTCATCGCTGTTAACACTTGTCAGCAGAAGTATATGTTTACTATGATTATAATTCAGTTAGCGGAGACAATTATTTTAACTAATTTTAATGCTTACTATACAAAAACATTACACATCGAAAAAAATTATGTTGTCTAACCAAAAGGCGTCGAAGCAAACTTGGGCCCGCGGTTTTTGAACCGCGAAACATGATTGGTCCAGAGCGGTGGTCAATCACGCCGTACGGAGGGGTCAATTTGGTTCGGACAATAGCAGAACGGCAGTGACGTGACGTCACTAATGGTAGGTTTAGCGCTGAAACAAACACAGTGACGTAACAAAACATTGTCTTGTGATTAAAATTTGACCAATCAAGATTATAAGAAGCAATCTCCTGCGGAGATATCGCAAATTATAGTGCCAGCGATATCTCCTACAAAAGCCTTTAATGAATGATACATAGAGGATTGTCACGAGGCCGGCACAATAGGTGATATACTTTCGGGTATAATCACCGAATTAGTTTGGCTTTTCCCGTCTAGGGAATAGGTGCTTCTTGTGCCCAAGGGAAGGTGTGATATTAGCTTATAGGACAAATTACTAGTATCCAAATAAAATAAACAACAAAAGACCAGGGTGAGTTTTAAAATGGTAATTATTAATATCACAATTACGCCCAATACATATATACAATGTCTTATAAGTATTTTCTTATTTGGAGTTACGTGGCAAGGAATGGATCGTTAAGTTATAAGTTACGTTAACTTATTAGAACTCTATTGAATAAAGGTGTGTTAAGTAATAAGTTATAGCTAACAGTAGTTGTAGCCATATATCTTTATATAATATAGCTATTTAAGCTATTCAGTTAGGCCAGGCTAAATACTTCAATACCAGACCATTACAGAGAACACATTCTACTATCAAGAAATCCGCCTCTAACATTAACACATCTTAGGCACATCAACAACAATTATATTTACCAAAGTTCGATCCATGAATTCCTGCCACGTAACACCGCTTGTTTCCCAGTCACAATCGCAAGTTCCCTCTGGCTATCCACTCAGCCAATTTAAACAAAAGGTTATGCAATGAATTGGACGTCGCTGCGGGCACCCAAAGATATTCCCAGGAAAGGCTTGAAGAGCATCTTTCTGACTTCTTTGGTGTTAATTAGCGACAGTAAATAGTTAATTACACCTATCATGACACTTAGTCGTTACATGAAGATAACTGATTCTAAGTACTAGTATAATTTGGCTGACTAAACTACTGGTAATAATGGATTAATTAATCAGTATACTCAACTATACACCAACAAGAGTAAATATGTTAGGTTTTTTTTACAATATAATCATTAATATTATATAATATACCAGTCTTCATTACTAACCAGTAACAGGTACTGGTTCCCAGTGACTGGCTGTAAATATACATCTTTCAAACTCAACAATCGGTCAATAGATGGTGAAGTTATTTAGTAATAACTTCTTGTTACAAACACAGGTTGGTTAACTATATATCAAATGTCTGTTGCACAACTGAAGGCCCTAATTAGGTGATGTTGTTCATATAAACAACAAATGTAGGCAAGGGGTCCTTAATGGGTAAGAAAAAAAAAAACTAAGAGCTTGACGGACTCCCGTCATAAGGATTCATCACGAGTATTTTTTAATATGGAAAATATCAACCGAGTGTATGTTAATCGGTATTTGTCGAGACTCTGCCGAGACAAATACCGATTAAGTAGACGAGGTTGATATTTTAAATATTAAAAAACAAGAGTAGGGAATTCTATTTATCCTACAACACTTCTAAAATAACATTTTAATAAACTTTTGTTTTTTAGAAAATTACAGTACTAAAGTCGCCACCATCGATTATATGACGTCATCACGATTAGCACAGATTAGTTTGACGTCACGCATTTTAAACAAATCTTTGAAAACGTTACGCTCAGGTACACGGGTCTCGTTGGCTTGTAAGCAAATGACCCATCCACTGCAACACATTACCCAGAGACCTTGCAAATTTGCATACCATTATTAATCGGGTTAATAAAGTAAATTATCACATGGGTTTAAGACATGGATATCATGGGTAAGTTATAGGATAAATATTGTTATTTCATCTGGCCAGTAAATTTCTGTAATTTAATTTGAACTAGTGTCAGTGTACCAACTACCATTGTGCTTGAAACATGAGTGGGGTCCTTCTTAAAAATAACATAACACTTTTTGTGCGGAACTAGGGTAGCCATAAACCCCACATTTTATCTTATTTACCTTAAGGGTGAGGGATGATAATATTTATATCCATGGTGTAGATGTCGATTGATACGCTGTATGTAGGAGTTTTAGCCACACATGTTGCCCTAATGAGAGACTCCTGTCGCCATGTATGTTAGGCTTCTATTAGACACATGATGAAAATTTATACAGATCGATGTATTACTTGCAAGTATATTAACGAATATTATTGGTTGGAGTCTTTTGTTTTCCATTTGAGAACGAAATTCCTTTAAGACACACTAATCTTCAGCTGTTTATGAGAACTGAAAAAATAAAGCCTTATAGGAAAACAACAAAACACATTTTCAGTATTGTTAATAGGTATAAAATATAGGGTTATTGTAACTCTTATTCGTCATTATGACATGAGACATCCGCTTTCACTGTATATACTACTCAAACCAGATAGCATCAGTAGATCATTTAGATAAACTTTGTCATAGGGTTGTAACTCTTATTCGTCACTATGAAATGAGACATCCGCTTTCACTCTATATACTACTCAAACCAGATAGCATCAGTAGATCATTTAGATAAACTTTGTCATATAGGATACTCAAACCAGAGAGCAACAATAGATCAGTTAGATAAACTTTGTCATATAGGATACTCAAACCAGATAGCAACAATAGATCATTTAGATAAACTTATAGGATAATCAAACCGGATAGCAACAATAGATCATTTAGATAAACTTATAGGATACTCAAACCAGATAGTAACAATAGATCATTTAGATAAACTTATAGGATACTCACACCAGATAGCAACAATAGATCATTTAGATAAACTTATAGGATAATCAAACCAGATAGCAACAATAGATCATTTAGATAAACTTATAGGATACTCACACCAGATAGCAACAATAGATCATTTAGATAAACTTATAGGATAATCAAACCAGATAGCAACAATAGATCTTTTAGATAAACGTACAGGATACTCACACCAGATAGCAACAATAGATCATTTAGATAAACTTATAGGATACTCACACCAAATAGAAACAATAGATCATTTAGATAAACTTATAGGATACTCACACCAGATAGCAACAATAGATCATTTAGGTAAACTTATAGGATACTCACACCAGATAGCAACAATAGATCATTTAGGTAAACTTATAGGATACTCACACCAGATAGCAACAATAGATCATTTAGGTAAACTTATAGGATACTCACACCAGATAGAAACAATAGATCATTTAGGTAAACTTATAGGATACTCAAACCAAATAGAAACAATAGATCATTTAGATAAACTTATAGGATACTCACACCAGATAGCAACAATAGATCATTTAGGTAAACTTATAGGATACTCACACCAGATAGCAACAATAGATCATTTAGATAAACTTATAGGATACTCACACCAGATAGCAACAATAGATCATTTAGATAAACTTATAGGATACTCACACCAGATAGCAACAATAGATCATTTAGATAAACTTATAGGATACTCACACCAGATAACAACAATATATCATTTAGGTAAACTTATAGGATACTCACACCAGATAGCAACAATAGATCATTTAGATACACTGTCTCATATAGGATACTCACACCAGATAGCAACAATAGATCATTTAGGTAAACTTATAGGATACTCACACCAGATAGCAACAATAGATCATTTAGGTAAACTTATAGGATACTCACACCAGATAGCAACAATAGATCATTTAGATAAACTTATAGGATACTCACACCAGATAGCAACAATAGATCATTTAGATAAACTTATAGGATACTCACACCAGATAGCAACAATAGATCATTTAGGTAAACTTATAGGATATTCACACCAGATAGCAACAATAGATCATTTAGATAAAAAAATTCATATAGGATACTCACACCAGATAGCAACAATAGATACTTTAGATAAACTTATAGAATACTTACACCAGATAGCAACAATAGATCATTTAGATACACTGTCTCATATAGGATACTCACACCAGATAGCAACAATAGATCATTTAGATACACTGTCTCATATAGGATACTCACACCAGATAGCAACAATAGATCATTTAGATAAACTTATAGGATACTCACACCAGATAGCAACAATAGATCATTTAGGTAAACTTATAGGATACTCACACCATATAGCAACAATAGATCATTTAGATAAACTTATAGGATACTCACACCAGATAGCAACAATAGATCATTTAGATAAACTTATAGGATACTCACACCAGATAGCAACAATAGATCATTTAGGTAAACTTATAGGATACTCACACCAGATAGCAACAATAGATCATTTAGGTAAACTTATAGGATACTCACACCAGATAGCAACAATAGATCATTTAGGTAAACTTATAGGATACTCACACCAGATAGCAACAATAGATCATTTAGATAAACTTATAGGATACTCACACCAGATAGCAACAATAGATCATTTAGGTAAACTTATAGGATACTCACACCGGATAGCAACAATAGATCATTTAGATAAAAAAATTCATATAGGATACTCACACCAGATAGCAACAATAGATCATTTAGATAAACTTATAGAATAATTACACCAGATAGCAACAATAGATCATTTAGATACACTGTCTCATATAGGATACTCACACCAGATAGCAACAATAGATCATTTAGATACACTGTCTCATATAGGATACTCACACCAGATAGCAACAATAGATCATTTAGATACACTGTCTCATATAGGATACTCACACCAGATAGCAACAATAGATCATTTAGGTAAAATTATAGGATACTCACACCAGATAGCAACAATAGATCATTTAGATAAACTTATAGGATACTCACACCAGATAGCAACAATAGATCATTTAGGTAAAGTTATAGGATACTCACACCAGATAGCAACAATAGATCATTTAGATAAACTTATAGGATACTCACACCAGATAGCAACAATAGATCATTTAGGTAAACTTATAGGATACTCACACCAGATAGCAACAATAGATCATTTAGATAAACTTATAGGATACTCACACCAGATAGCAACAATAGATCATTTAGGTAAACTTATAGGATACTCAAACCAAATAGGAACAATAGATCATTTAGATACACTGTCTCATATAGGATACTCAGACCAGATAGCAACAATAGATCATTTAGATAAACTTATAGGATACTCACACCAGATAACATCAGTAGATCATTTAGGTAAACTTATAGGATACTCACACCAGATAGCAACAATAGATCATTTAGGTAAACTTATAGGATACTCACACCAGATAGCAACAATAGATCATTTAGGTAAACTTATAGGATACTCACACCAGATAGCAACAATAGATCATTTAGGTAAACTTATAGGATACTCACACCAGATAGCAACAATAGATCATTTAGATAAACTTATAGGATACTCACACCAGATAGCAACAATAGATCATTTAGATAAACTTATAGGATACTCACACCAGATAGCAACAATAGATCATTTAGGTAAACTTATAGGATACTCACACCAGATAGCAACAATAGATCATTTAGATAAAAAAATTCATATAGGATACTCACACCAGATAGCAACAATAGATCATTTAGATAAACTTATAGAATAATTACACCAGATAGCAACAATAGATCATTTAGATACACTGTCTCATATAGGATACTCACACCAGATAGCAACAATAGATCATTTAGATACACTGTCTCATATAGGATACTCACACCAGATAGCAACAATAGATCATTTAGATACACTCTCTCATATAGGATACTCACACCAGATAGCAACAATAGATCATTTAGATACACTGTCTCATATAGGATACTCACACCAGATAGCAACAATAGATCATTTAGATAAACTTATAGGATACTCAAACCAAATAGAAACAATAGATTATTTAGATAAACTTATAGGATACTCACACCAGATAGCAACAATAGATCATTTAGATAAACTTATAGGATACTCAAACCAGATAGCAACAATAGATCATTTAGGTAAACTTATAGGATACTCACACCAGATAGCAACAATAGATCATTTAGATAAACTTATAGGATACTCACACCAGATAGCAACAATAGATCATTTAGATAAACTTATAGGATACTCAAACCAGATAGCAACAATAGATCATTTAGATTCTTTCCCATATAGGATACTCATACCAGATAGCAACATATACCATTTAGATACTTTATAGTATACTCACAACACATAGTAACAATAGATCATGTAGATACATTTCTCGCATAGTATACTTCCAACACATAGTAACAATAGATAACTTTGAGAAACTTCTCACATAGGTTACTCCAAATACATATCAACAATAGGTGATTTAAATAAACTTTGTCACGTAGGATACTCAAACCAGATATCAACAACAGACCAGTTAGATTTTTTTCTAAACACAGGATACTCAAACCAGATATCAACAAACAGACCAATTAGATAAACTTTCTAACACGGGATTTCACGAGTGTTCTACCACTGCATTATACCTCTTCCACTCGAGACTTGAGGGAATTGAAGTTCATGGAAATCACTTCAGAAGACGCTTTAAGTGTTCCCACGAATCGTCATCATTAGGACGTGGGATTGGCAGAATCGTGTCTTCATCTGCAATGCACAGGAGGGTGTCTGGAACCTCGCACGGATTCACTCGGTCCAGGAGAATGACCAGCCTCTTTGGTATGAGGCCAGAGGCAGCGAACAAAGCTACGGCATGCATCGTGTATCTAGACCATTCGTCAGTGATAAAGTTTTGTGACAAAACCAGGATCATCTTCCAGCTGTTGTGGACTCCATCTAGAATGGAAATGGCTCTCGAGCCGCCCAACTCACTGTCGCGATCGTGAAGATAAACACGATAATGAAACCTGTCCTCCAGGATCTCTCTCAGTTGCATGCACGCAAAATCAATGTCTTCATCAGCGTATCCAATAAAAACATCATACCTGAAGTCTTCTCTTGTTGGGAGTCCAGCGACCCCGCGAAACAGTCTGTGGAAAAACACAACAATCTGAGTCTTATGCTTCACTACAAGAAAGGAACACAGAGCTGCAGAGATGATCAATGCAAACATGGACGACACGATGTAAAACGCTGGTTTTCCCGTACACTCGTGCCATAATGCTTCTTCGTCAATATCTTTGAAAATAACCAATGTATTATTTTCATACGTGCATTGCACATAACTTGAATTTAAAATATAATCAGTTTGTTTGAACCACAACACGAAGTCGATATTTTGACACCTGCAGCTTAATTGATTGTTGTGCAATTTTAAAATAAAATTTGATTTATTTATAGCATGACTGTCCAACGAAGTTCTGGAATCCCGATCCAACGTTTTGATATGATTATAAGACAAATCTAAAGTCTCTAAATGTGGAACATCTTCCATGGAGAATAAAATACTCTGAAAATTGTTGTATGACAATAAGAGGTTCTTGAGAAAGTGGTTGTGGCGAAACGAGTGTTTTGGTAAGTAGAACAGATCGCTGGAGGAGAGGTCGAGGTTTCCCAGCTTTGTCAGGTTTCTAAATAGCCGAATCGACTCGTTTTGGAAATACTGTTTTGGAAGACGCACGCCAATCATGTTGAGGTTTTTCAGACTTGGGAAATTATCAAAAAATGATTCTGAAAGTGACATATTTCCATTGTGTTCTATTCTCAGTGTTGTAAGCTTGTTCAGTCCAGTAACAGACCCTTCCAGTATCATGTTGCCATTGTAGCTGATGGAAAGATTTCTCAGATTATTACTTGCATTAAACGCCACTGTAATCCATTTTTTAAGATCAACTACCGAATTGGTTCCATCAAAAACAAATGTTTCTAGGTTTGCAGGCAATATTACAAATAATGTTCTTGACAATGTATGAACAAAGTAATTATTTGGAGGGAAATGGCCACACCATTGATTGGATGATACATCTACATATTTTAATTTTATGTCTGGAATAATCTTCTGCACAGACACAATGTCGAATTGTAAATCAAAGGCATTTCCACGAAGGTATAGATAAACCAAACAATTGTAAATCGTGCTGTTTTGTGTATATGTATATGCTATATCAATAAAGAGGATGTGATTGTTTGCCAAATTCAGACTAGAGAGACAAATTCTAGACAAATATCCCAATTTGTCTTTTGTTAGTATTTGATCTTGTACACACCGTTCTGTTGAGATGTTCCATTTTTGAAGAAACGTTACTGCTTCTAAATTTATGGACGTCATATTTCTATTTTGCAAACCATACATTCCCAATAAGGCTCCAGACAGACCTAGGTTGTGTGCTTTCTTCAGGTCAAGTACTTTCAAACTGAGCAATGGAGAAAAAGAATCTAAATGTATATTTCTTAGATGTCCACAAAATGAAAGATCGAGCGTCTGCAAACTGGATGAATTGAACACTGAGAACGTATCATTGTAAAGTTCTATAATTCCACAATCTGCTTCATTCCCTGACAAACACAGAACTTCAAGACTGCGAAGATTTCGAAAACCCTCTCCAAATGTGAAATTAGAAGTTGTATCCATTGTAAGATTTTTAAGATTTGTTAGTGGTTTAAGTACACTGTCAGGAAATGTCCAAGCCGCATTATTTTTACCAATATTCAGTGCCTCTAGGGACTGCAGATGAACGGAAATGTTTTCTGGAAAAGAGCTGAGACTGTAATTTAAGTTGTTGTTTTGTAAATTCAAAACTTGTAGCCTTCCACATCCAGTGAACACATCGAATGGAAGTCTATTCAGACCATTACCTTCTAGATTCAAATACACCAGATATGGATACCTGGTAAAGTCACTTCCAGTTAGATTTATCCGGTTCTCACTGACATCTAGTGCTGTTATGTTACCTTCTAGGTCAGGAACCGTCGTCAAGTTCAGACCCCTACAGTTTGCAAATAATCCCTTGTATATTTTGGATATCTTTGTGGGACAGATTAGCGTCTGCATTTGTTCTTCAGATGACGCGGCAGATACCACCTTCCAGATTACCTGGGCGAACATGAAAACGGTAACCTAGAAAAGAAAAGAAAAGTCGAAAGAAGCAATGAATTATAGGTAGTACTAAACCAAATAACTTCTGGCTGGATCAAAATTCGAGGTGCACCCAACTTTTGATAGAGAAGTGAACACCACAAGTCCAGTGATTAATGATAAATGGGAGTGAGTTGGTTGTAAAAAAAAAAAGTTTTATCTGGGCAAAACATGTATGCAAGTTTATTTCATCTAGTATCACTACGTCAAGTAGCCTTGTGCTTGAAAAATGTATGGGGTACCTGTAAAAAAAGTACTCGAGTTTTGAGCAGAACTAGGGTAGTCATAGACGCTACTCGTTATCTCAGAAATGAGCAGCTTGACCCCAAATTTTTTCCGATTCACTTTACGGTTGAGTGGTGGTAGTATTTATATCCGTGGCGTTTATGTCGATTGATACATTGCAGATAGGAGTTTTAGCCACATATGTTACTATTGTCGTTTATAGGATTTGATTTGGTAGTATACACCCTACAGGGCCTATCTTGTGTTTTGTGCATTTTAAGTGCTTCCAACAAATAAAATCTATTAACATATTGCATATCAAATATATCTTCCATAACAATAGATGTTATTTTTTTGTGTTAAAATGTCATTAAAATTTCGTTTCATTCGTTTCATTTCAAGGGGGTGGAAGGAGTGATATAATCTAACAATGTCAGTATATGCATTATGGTATAAAGCAATCAACATGTACCACCATATTAATTACATCCACATACCTCGTGCGGCTTCCACCCCTCTTTAAGAGTTATTCATCAAAAAACCAAATGGCAGACAACAAAAAAGTACATGCTTTTTGTCCTAGGAGATCTCAACGAAGTACGGTGACATGGTTACGTTTCTAGTATGTGGAATCTAGTCCACTGTATGGGTTCTTTACCATTTCTGTCGGAACAAAAATGTGGGTGGACGGGGGGGGGGGATTCTAACAGTAATTTATTATATTGTGTTGTAACAATGTTGTTTACACGTTTAAGTTAAAGTCTGTGAGAAAATAACATCATAATGTCAATGCCACCATTCATCACAAATATAAATACAGTGGAAACCGTCTCAAAAACCGGACCCTCTGTAAACCGAACTCCCCTCAAACCCTTTTTTAATAATCAGTAAAGAACTTAACCTCTTTAAACCTGATACCTCTTAAAATCGACTTTTTTCCGTGATTCCCTCGGATGTCTGGTATAGAGGGGTTTCACTGTACTAATACCTCATCTTTGAATCATCGTTAAGATGAGACCCTATAGTAAGCCAACTCACCTTGATACTCTTGATTCTCTGGACTAAGATTTCTGATCGGTTCGGACCCATGCGTCTGGGTCGAATGGCGTATTTCCTATTAGTAACGAATGATCCATCGTCCTGGTTTCACTTCTAATTGTGGCCGCCCTCTCCTGGCGCCGTTCTCTGTCGGGCCGACGACGTGTGCGGAGCCGATGATGATGCCGACGACTGGGACGACTGCGACTCACCACTGGCGCACTGTGTCCCGGACCGGTTTTAGGAGACATGATCACTAGAGTGGTGTTCCCTTTGACAGAGTTCTCCGGTCTTTCCTGAGATGTTTATCACAGAACAGTAGTCAGAACACTTGATTCCACACAACCTTTCTCAATGTATCATCAAAACACCAAGTCACCTCCGACAAATATCCGAACAGGTGTTTGCACCAATATCAAGTTCCTGTAAAAATCACAACGTAATTTATCAAACAGGAAGATTAACTCTTGTATCAGCTACTTTACAGCAGTGTATATA
>NC_054705.1:20557380-20564880 GCF_016097555.1 Gigantopelta aegis
CGTTTTCGGCGAGCGAATGACAATGAAACCGTATCTAGCCTTTTTATACTCTTTCGTGTTAGTCTAAGTAGGTCAGGGGCCGGTCTAAGTAGGTCAGGGGCGGGTCAGTAGGACGTTGCACGCGGCACAGTAGGCCAGTCTAAGTAGGTCAAGGTTAGTCTAAGTAGGTCAAGGCCAGTAGGACGTTGCACACGGCACAGTAGTCCGTGACGTCATCAAGGTCACGGCCAGTCTAAGTAGACCAGGGCCAGTAGGACGAGGTCACGTGACGTCATCAAGGTCAAGGTCACGGAAAGTAGGTCATGAAGCCCGGCAGGCCCCCTTACTACTAATATTCTAATCACTTCACCGTGATACAACACACACACGTGTGATAATCGAGAAACGCTGCCAGGGGAACTTAATTAATAAAGGAATTACAACTCTATTCCTAACTGGTTAATTTTTAATTAACCCGTAACTACTCATTCAGTAACATTGTAATACAGAATTAATACTGGTACCTATCACAATAAAGACAATAACCTACAGTTTATCTAGGTCCTCTAGGATGACTGGTTAAGCTTTAATAATTTTATACAATGAAGCCTACAATTTACTTCGTCAGTTTACCGGAAAAACTGTCTAAATAATATTTTTATAATACAGTATTAAAATATTTAAAGTCACATCAATCACATCAAGGTTATACAACAGAGCAGAACTAATATATTTACCAGTCCGGACGGACAACGTTCCCCCTATGTTTCTCCCCGATAAATCTAAATCCTAGCTATTTATTACAAAACCGAATATCGCCTGGGGGCACATCGCGGTCCTCCCCCTATCATGTGAATTTTCCACAGCGACCAAGACGACATATTTTTCTTAGATGATCAGACTAGCTGTCGCCAATCGCTAAAAATCCCCGGTCGTAAAACAGAACTCGCGGAGGTATTACGTAACAAAGTGCCCACCTAGTCTAAGTGCATATTGGGACTGCACACGGCCCTCTAAAACAATTAAAATAAGAGCATGTTCCGTCACAATTATTTATAATATAATTTTTAAGTTCGTCTCCATGTTCAATGGATTTCAAACCCCTAGCATTCCATTGTAGAATGGCCAAACCTTTAAATAAATCAATCTTATTATTACTATTATTTAACTTATACATATAAGTATTAGTTTTACTAGGGTTTGTATTACTGTGAGGTGGGGGGGGGGGGGGGGGGGTATTTTATTTCTCTTGTCTCCCATAATCGGTATTGAAGCAATACTGGATTAAATAATAATTAGATTATTAATCCACATTATGGTGGCTAGGAGTGGAGACAGGAGTATGCTTGGCCATTCTACCAGTGTACCAAGTTAAGTTATTAGGTAGAACACTTGGTTCACTAATGGAAACTCCTAGATGATGTTTAAAAGAAAGACAGGCCGCGTGGGTAGCTGATTTAACATCCTCTTCACTGATATTCTCTTTAATAGTAGGCCCAAGGCGCCGTCCAGAAACAGACCGGTCAGGATGCGCATTAATTGCACAGCCGTGACTGGCTGGTCTGAGCCGGTTATATTTCTGTTTTTAATCAAGGGAGGGGGAGGGTTTGGATAGGCGCACCTAACATTAAGGTTGTTCGGTCTGGGATGGGGGTGGGGGTTGGGCGGGGCAGGTCCAGATGTGTGTCTAGTGCGTATGACTGGGACACTTGATGCACTGGAAGTTTGCGCGGACGACTCCCTTGGTTTGGAGTTGAGCAATCTCGTGGCCTCCTTGTAGTGACTGCATTCTTGGCTATGTGTGAAATGCTGGCCTCTACAATTAACACATTTTAATGGCTTAGTGCATGGATTGTCAAGTCCGCGCTTGGGGTGCTTGTCCCCACACCTGAAACAAACCGAATCCCCCCTCGACCTACACTTCCTGACATTATGTCCCCACCTCTGGCACTGAGCACATTTTATGGGTTTGGGCCGGAACAACAGCAATGGGTAGGCATGGTGTCTAAAGGAAATTAAGTCGACAATGTTATTGGGATTTTTAAGGAGAATGTCCCAGAATCTCTAAGTCTGGGTTTTGTTTCATTAAAATATTTTGAAGTTGAGTAGCAGACATCGGTCCGGGTGGCATCCTAACCAGACGTCTGCTGGAGAAATCCTGCACGTTATCTGACTTGGTGAGTTTGGGACCGACCACTGTAAACTGGGGTGGTACGGCAGCTCCTACACTATGTTGGGGGGGGGGGGGGGGCGACCCCAGAACCGCCCTTGACAGGTGTCGGGTAATTGAGTACCCGTGGGTGGTGGAGTGGAGCTATGAGGTTTGTTAGGGAGGGGGGGGGGGGGATATTCATCTTCAAATACTGGGGCAAGTTTCTTTATAATAAGGGGAGCACCCCCCGGGCCGAGTAGATTTTAAAATTGGTCTTTTTTTTATGTGGTGGGGACTGTTTATTAGTGTGGTGTAAAAAGTCTTGTCTGACTGGGTCCTTGTTATGGTCATTGAATTGGAGACTGCGCTTAATTTTTTTATGTTTCACCTCTGTGAAATCAGCTGGGCTATCCATAGGCTTAGTGGTTGGAATGGGGCCTGAAATGGTGCACGACTCGCCACCCCAAATACCCTCACCAACTAAAGGAAGGTCAACGGAAGAGGGGACACTGACAGTAGTGCTCGATTTGTCACCACTGACATTCGGCGCAAGCACTCTAACACTAGGTTGATTATATTAATTTTGGTTCGGTAGTGTCAGCTGTCCCCGAAGTTAGTTCGTTACTGTGATTTGACCTCCCGACACTCTCCGAGTGCACCTCGGTAGGCACCGGAGACTGCCGAGTGGTCCGATCAACAACAGGAGACCACGTGGTGGGGGATTGTTGTTGTTTACATTCTGGAGACTGCATGGTACATGATGATGATGATAACTAGTTTAATGTGCCCATATACCACTAGGGTTTCGAACACGCCCATCCCGAGTCCGACCTCCGATAAGTTCGGTGGCCTGACTCGGGATGGAGGGGGGGGGGGAGAGAGAGGTGGGGGGGTTGAAAATGGGCAGAATTTTAAAAATAGCAATTAGTAAAAAAGTTAATAGAATAAATAAAAAAAATAAAAAGGTTACAAGCCAAAAATAAAAAGAATTGACTGCTCGGCCGAATATTTATATAATTTGGAGCATTTTAGAAGGACAGTCCAAAATTAAATAAGAGAAAGAAGAGAGGATCAGACTATTTAATAATATTTAAGAAAAAAGAAGTAATTTCGACATAAAATTTTGAACGCAGATATAAAAGTTTAAAGGGACACACCCTAGTTACGGCTAGTTGTTAACCATTATGGCATTGTTTTTCGCTATTAAACCCATTTTTTCACAAATAAAATTGCACTTTACTTACCGTTTATTATTTAGAATATACATTTCCATTCACCTGAAGTGTTTTTTGGTAATCTTGGTTTTTGTTATACCACAAAATGCATTTTTCGTATTTTATAAATCGCACGCACCGTTGAGCAGACAAGGTCTAATCTATTTTTAGAGGGGATATTTCCATTTCAATGTCACAGACGTTGGTATATCACGTGACCGTTATCATTTTGGTTCGGTTTGTTTTCTCGTGCACGGTTCGCGTAATCAACATCCGATTTGTTGTTGTTCATTTGTGAGATTTTTCTTCACAGTTCGTGAACATTTTCAGTAACAATAAAGTTCAGACAAGTAAGTGTCTCAATACAAAACGTTAGAAACCCTTAAAACCTAAAAAGGGTTTTTAACTTTACTCTTTTTTTTAGTCTCATTGCCCTTAAACATTTCAAAGACATCATTATCTAGAGGCTCAAACCGGTTAGAAACAGGTACTGTGTACTTACTCGGGACTTCGTCTGTCTTGGGGGTCACCAAGGGACGCACTCGTCTTTTTCTGGCTCCCTCAAGATAGACCGGCCTCGGTGGCGTCGTGGCAGGCCATCGGTCTACAGGCTGGTAGGTACTGGGTTCGGATCCCAGTCGAGGCATGGGATTTTTAATCCAGATACCGACTCCAAACCCTGAGTGAGTGCTCCGCAAGGCTCAATGGGTGGGTGTAAACCACTTGCACCGACCAGTGATCCATAACTGGTTCAGCAAAGGCCATGGTTTGTGCTATCCTGCCTGTGGGAAGCGCAAATAAAAGATCCCTTGCTGCTAATCGGAAGAGTAGCCCATGTAGTGGCGACAGCGGGTTTCCTCTCAAAATCTGTGTCGTTCTTAACCATATGTCTGACGCCATATAACCGTAAATAAAATGTGTTGAGTGCGTCGTTAAATAAAACACTTCTTTCTTTCTTTCCCTCAAGATAGGGGGTGGGAGGAAGATATTTCTTCCTCTTTGTAGTTCTAACTGGAGACGGTGGTGGTGTTGAGTGCGTCGTTAAATAAAACACTTCTTTCTTTCTTTCCCTCAAGATAGGGGGTGGGAGGAAGATATTTCTTCCTCTTTGTAGTTCTAACTGGAGACGGTGGTGGTGTTGAGTGCGTCGTTAAATATAAAACACTTCTTTCTTTCTTTCCCTCAAGATAGGGGGTGGGAGGAAGATATTTCTTCCTCTTTTGTAGTTCTAACTGGAGACGGTGGTGGTGTTGAGTGCGTCGTTAAATAAAACACTTCTTTCTTTCTTTCCCTCAAGATAGGGGGTGGGAGGAAGATATTTCTTCCTCTTTGTAGTTCTAACTGGAGACGGTGGTGGTGTTGAGTGCGTCGTTAAATAAAACACTTCTTTCTTTCTTTCCCTCAAGATAGGGGGTGGGAGGAAGATTTCTTCCTCTTTGTAGTTCTAACTGGAGACGGTGGTGGTGTTGAGTGCGTCGTTAAATAAAACACTTCTTTCTTTCTTTCCCTCATAGGGGGTGGGAGGAAGATATTTCTTCCTCTTTGTAGTTCTAACTGGAGACGGTGGTGGTGTTGAGTGCGTCGTTAAATAAAACACTTCTTTCTTTCTTTCCCTCATAGGGGGTGGGAGGAAGATATTTCTTCCTCTTTGTAGTTCTAACTGGAGACGGTGGTGGTGTTGAGTGCGTCGTTAAATAAAACACTTCTTTCTTTCTTTCCCTCAAGATAGGGGGTGGGAGGAAGATATTTCTTCCTCTTTGTAGTTCTAACTGGAGACGGTGGTGGTGTTGGCAACCTTGGTGACCCCTTCTTTGTTAAAGTTGGTTCTAGCTGGGCGCTTACCTCGCCGTGAAAGACAAACTCAGTGGTTGGATTGGGAGTAGAATGTTTGTTTATTTGATTAGGGGAGTCTTCTGGACCGTCTTCAGTATGGACCTCCAACAAAACAACATCTTCTGAGTTGTCTGACGACGGTGGCAACTCGGCAAATTGATCATCGGTTGTGCGCACGTTATTAGTCCTACCCCCGGGGGGGGGGGGGAGGGGGTAGGTGAGAAACTGTCATTAACAATTGACAGATCAGAATCTACATTATATGAGTTGTGGAGTTTCTCAGCCATGATACTACGGATCTGGCTGCGAAACTGTGATGGTATGGGAGTATCCGAGTCGTGTCCCGAGGGGGTGGAGGCGTCTAGAGGTGTTTTTTTTTAGAAGAAGTGTTTCTAGTCCCAACCCAACTCAGCCCTCAACAAGCAATGGCACCGTTCAGGTCCGAGCCATTGCTAACGATTGTACCATGTCCATTCCCAGTCTGGAGCTCCACGCGGTAAGACATGTTTGTTTCGCTTGTGCACACTGCGCGTGCTTTCGTGTGCTCGACTTGGGGGTCCTTCATTTCGTTGTTTTTGTCAGCGAAATGAAGTTTTGTACTGGGATGTATGCGGCCATTGGAACTGATTGAACGCTGGAACACTTCTCGTTTCGACAGCCTGCACCACCAGGTTGGATTCTTTTTTAGCGAGATTCCTTGCCTCCACGTCATTTCTCCGTCTGACTGTCGACTTGTGTTTTTTTCGTGACTCGTATGACGGCCATTCTGCAGAACGCCACGGTTGTTCGCGTTTAGTCTCTACATGTCCGAGCCTGTCCTAGCAGCACTGGAAGATTGACCGCCCCACTCTAAGAAGAAATAGGAAGCGGGGTCGGCCCCTACTACTCTTTTTCTAGACTTTACCTTGCTTTATAGTGATACCATCTCGTATCCTCCGGTGTCGGGCTTCTCAAGATGTGTATTTTAGCACAGCATTACACCTTCAACGTCTATCGACTGTCAATCTAGGGGTTTTCTTGACGGGATGCAACCCATCTCGTCCCTTTAAGCTGTGCACCCAAACGGCCTTAACGAGGCCACTCGCGTGGACATATCGATCGGACTTTAAACTTTTAGATCTGCGTTCAAAATTTTATGTCGAAATTACTTCTTTTTTCTTAAATATTATTAAATAGTCCGATCCTCTCTTCTTTCTCTTATTTAATTTTGGACTGTCCTTCTAAAATGCTCCAAATTATATAAATATTCGGCCGAGCAGTCAATTTTTTATTTTTTTTGGCTTCTAACCGTTTTATATTTTTAATTTAATCTATTAACTTATTTATTAATCATCTGCTATTGGATGTCAAACATTTAGTTATTTTGACATAGAAAACCCGCTAAAAAAAAATTCCATTAGTAGCAAGGGATCTTTTATATGTATCATCCCACAGACAGGATACCACATACCGCGGCCTTTGATATACCAGTCGTGGTGCACAGGCTGGAACGAACGAGATATAGATCAATAAGAATAATAATTTCAGCCGAAATAGCCATTGTTAGTGGTTAGTGAGAGAGAAGAGGGTGTCGTGGCCTTACACCTATCCATTGAGTCGTTAAAACTCGATCTGGGTTGGAGCCGGTAGCGGGCTGCGAACCCTGTACGGTACCTACCAGCCTTATGTCCGATGGCTTAACCACAATACCACCGAGGCCGGTGGCGCTAATTCAGTGTGCCCATAATCCGTATCTATATACCTTTACGTTGCCCGTAATGGCAGTCCACACAAATCACTGTCTCTCTATTCTATGCAATTTGTTAACATTCCATATTTGCGTCGGCTATATGGTTACTGGATGGTTTGTAGATTACGTATTCGATAACGGATTACTTACAAGTGTGCCTGGCGGACGAAGCCATTCGAAACGAGAATTTTCTCACCATGAAAGCCAGTGCTTCGCAAATGGTGTAACAAAGGCCGTGGTGTGTACTATCCTGTCTGTGGGATGTTGCATATAAAACATCCGTTGCTGCTAATCGAAAAGAGCAGGCCTTGAAGTGGCGACAGCGGGTTTCCTCTCTCAATATCTGTGTGGACCGTAACCATATGTCGGATACCATATAACGGTAAATGTGTTGAGTGCCAATTAGCCAATGCAAAAGCTGTTTAATGCAGTCCAGTAACTGACACGAGCTTCAACAGACATTACAACATTCAAATATACACAGGGAGTACACCAACGGATATTACTCTACACAATAAATTAAAACTGTACGTGTGTCGTTAAATGAAACATTTCCTTCCTTCCTTACCATGAGCATTGCCTGGAATCCACTT
>NC_054705.1:20569880-20572380 GCF_016097555.1 Gigantopelta aegis
CGTGGTGTTTATGTCTATTAATACTTTGAATGTAAGAGATGTAGACACCTATGTTACTATTGTCGTCTATGGGATTTGATTTGGTAGTATACACCCTATAACGCTTATAATATCTCTGGGAAAGGGTTCTTCCAGAATTGCTCACACAGCGGGGAGGGGGAACGATGCGACAGGCAATTTTTATTGTATATCCAATTCCTATAAAATAAATTTTAATTTAAGCCAACAGTGTACATAGGAAATATTCGAGAAGTTCCACCAGGTGTTAAATAATAATTACCTGGCCTCTAATTCTGCTGTTGGTCTCATAACGTGAACGTTACTTTCACCTCTATCTTCACTAATCCTCTTTTCCAAGTTCACCTCAGCTATTCATATTGAGGTTTTGCACATTTGTGGACAGCCTGTCTGTAAATGAATTATATTATGAAGTCACACATTGTGTTCTGAATGTGACAGAGAGACAATGTTGTAAAGGAGCCGTTCACAGGTATCAGAAGACGCAAGTATATTAACTTTATTTTTAACTGCGTGGAAGCATAATTTTCAGAGTTGGATGGCAGTATATATATATATATAAGAGTACCATCATACTATTTTGGTTCTAACATTACACACACACACACACACACACACACACACACACACACACACACACAGAGAGAGAGAGAGAGAGAGAGAGAGAGAGAGAGAGAGAGAGAGAGAGAGAGAGAGAGAGAGAGAGAGAGAGAGAGAGAGAGAGAGAGAGAGAGAGAGAGAGAGAGAGAGAGAGAGAGAGAGAGAGAGAGAGAGAGAGACAGAGAGAGAGAGAGAGAGAGAGAGAGAGAGAGAGAGAGAGAGAGAGAGAGAGAGAGAGAGAGAGAGAGAGAGAGAGAGAGAGAGAGAGAGAGAGAGAGAGAGAGAGAGAGAGAGAGAGAGAGAGAGTAAAATTCCGCTATTACCAACATCGCATATCCGATCTTATCTCAATGTCAAACAGTATACAATTTACGTAATGTTTGTTCCATTTTAGCGTTCACATACAAACCTATGACATTCCTGTAAGTCTTATAATTGTGTATCTATGCATTCTGGGCTTGTGCTTTTAGTTAAAGGTTTTACGCCTAAAAAAAAATCATTTGAACGTTTTACAGTTCTGACCCGGCCAAGTTGTGCTGTACATGTATGAACTCATGCTCAGGGCGGACGTGCTTGAACTTTCAGTGGATAGACTCACGAATACAGAGTATCGGACCCAAACCTGTCTTTACACTTTGTACACCACACACCATTAAAAGACGTTCTAGAAAGAATAATTTTCAAGACTTTGTATAACATTTCTATCAGTCTTTGTGTAATTTTTTTTTTTTTTTTATGACAAAAACTGAGTTAAATTTTTTTGCAGATTGAAGGGACAGTCCTGAGTTCCCTGCATTGTAAGATGTTTTCTACTAATAAAATCTTTTAACCTTTAAAAATTAGCATTAAATATATTTTCTTGTTTATAATTTCAGTGGCTGTGTATTCAATGTGCTTCTACCGGCCTCGGTGGCGTCGTGGCAGGCCATCGGTCTACAGGCTGGTAGGTACTGGGTTCGGATCCCAGTCTTGGCATGGGATTTTTAATTCAGATACCGACTCCAAACCCTGAGTGAGTGCTCCGCAAGGCTCAATGGGTAGGTGTAAACCACTTGCACCGACCAGTGATCCATAACTGGTTCAACAAAGGCCATGGTTTGTGCTATCCTGCCTGTGGGAAGCGCAAATAAAAGATCCCTTGCTGCCTGTCGTAAAAAAGTAGCCTATGTGGCGACAGCGGGTTTCCTCTCCAAATCTGTGTGGTCCTTAACCATATGTCTGACGCCATATAACCGTAAATAAAATGTGTTGAGTGCGTCGTTAAATAAAACATTTATTTCTTTCTTTCTTTCAATGTGCTTCTGGTCGTCTTAATATTTGTAACAAGCTCAAACCGGATTTTGTAATCAAATCATATTTTAGAAAATAAAATGAAATTTAATCTAGTACAAATACTAGAACGATCAGAAACACGTTTAATATACAGCCACTGATATGTTATGCAGAAGAATATATTCGATATGGATGGATTCCCGTCGGTGGGCCCATTGGGCCATTTCTCGTTCCAGCCAGTGCTCCACAACTGGTGCAACTAAGGCCGTGGTATGTTCTATGCTATCTGTGGGATGGTGCATATAAAAAATCCCTTGCTGCCAATCGAAAAGAGTAGCCCATGAAGTGACGACAACGGGTTTCCTCTCTCAATATCTGTGTGGTCTTCAACCATATGTCTGACGCCATATAACCGTAAATAAAATGTGCAATGGTGAAAAAGAATCTAAATGTATATTTCTTAGATTTCCACAAAACGAAAGATCGATCGTCTGCAAACTGGATGAATTGAACAAAATTATTTGAAACCCAAATGCAGTTTGGGCTACTAAGAAATGTTATTTCTAAAATAAACGGTCGCATCTGTCGCGTCGCTTGCGGCCGGTTAGGA
>NC_054705.1:20579880-20587380 GCF_016097555.1 Gigantopelta aegis
TGAATCGGAAGACTCCGAATTCGACGGATGGGACTGAACTGTCACTGTGTTTTATGTTTAACACCGTTAATTGTGTTTAAAATAAATTTGTGCGTACCGGTACTATTATTTACTTTTATGATTTTGTTTTATCAGCCCGCATGTTTATTAACAAAATAGAAAGAATAATTATCACATAGTCCGCACCGCCAGATAGTCCGCAGGAGGATGTTTTAAATCACATAGCCCGCGGGCAATACGCAGGAAATTACGGTAGTCACATGACCCTCTCGATAGTGTTGTATTTTTCACAGAATATATCCTGATATAGAAATTGTATTGAACTACATGGAGTAATTAATGGTAGTGTGTAACCTTCAATGGACTCACTCTAGGTTGAAGCTCATACTGGAATATAAATATAAATAAACAAACACAAATCAACAAAATACTGCCGTGTTCACAGTCATGTCTCTGCTCAAGGTAGGATCCTATGGTTGTTTCGAATTACACCCTGACTCCCATGTGAGTTCAGCAGATCAATATTCTTCCAAATCACTTCTGAAGGCGCCTTAAAGGCATACTGCCACATATTTAAGGGCCTTATTTCTCTAAAAATTAATAATAAATCAAAATTACATTAACTTTTACAGACCAAACCTAGCTATTGCATTACTTTAACTACACCATGATGGAGTGAAATCCATGTCAACCCTCTCAGCAATGTTAGTTTTTGAATTATGGACCATTGCCATAATTCAATTATTTTTACAAAATATCATTAATAAGTGGAGTATGATGGTTACGTAGATGGTTGAATAAAGTACATTTAGGGACAAATCAAATATATATATTCTTAAGTAATACCTTGTTAGGTCAGTGGTCTGTGACAATATGCCTTTAAGTGGTTCCATGAGTCATCTTCATTATGACGTGCAGATATTGTGAAACGTATGTATGGATGTATGGATGTATGGACATATTAAGTATTTATGCATATGCGTGTCTTTGTGTATAAGCAGGCCTTAGGTCAGAACTAATCTGAGGATACATGATCAAAGCTTAACCGAAAGTGCACCTACTAGAGTTATGGGTTTAAACTTTTCAGAATTGGACAATGCATTTCATCCGCGTTGACCAATTTCAAACAGCATCTGTTTAAAAAAGTATCAACATATATCCATTAATTTGTCAATGTTTTAAGATACGAAATTTTACCCTACGTACTTACTCTCTGGCAAGAAACTCTGGTAAGGGTGTATTTATGTACATACAAACACACAAACAGACCCATGCTTTTCAACAGACTGATCTACCACTAAACTACGTTCTGTCCAGTTGATGATGATGATGATAACTAGTTTAACGTGACCATATACCACTAGGGTTTCGAACACGCCCATCTCGAGTCCGACCTCCGATAAGATCGGTGGCCTGACTCGGGATGGAGGGGGGGGGGGGGGGGGAGTTGAAACTGGGCAGAATTTTGAAAATAGCAATTAGTAAAGAAGTTAATAGATAAAATAAAAAAAATAAAAAGGTTACAAGCCAAAAATAAAAAAGAATTGACTGCTCGGCCGAATATTTATATAATTTGGAGCATTTTAGAAGGACAGTCCAAAATTAAATAAGAGAAAGAAGAGAGGATCGGACTATTTAATAATAAAAAAAAAATGTAATTTCGACATAAAATTTTGAACGCAGATCTAAAAGTTTAAAGTCCGATCGATATGTCCACGCGAGTGGCCTCGTTAAGGCCGTTTGGGTGCACAGCATCTACGGGGAGGTGATGTTGTACCTCTCCTCAAAGTGAGGCACCAGTCTCCTGTAGCTGTGGGTGCTAAGGCAGTGGACCATCTGTGGGTACTGGGCGCCGGTGACGATGTTCATGATTCTGTGGATGGTGTTGTTATCCATGTGATGGCTGAGGAATCCCTGTCGGTAAAGATGATCCCGGCGCGACGTCACTACAATAGCTTCCACTCCCCGTAGTTTGACCGTGTGGATGGCGACCTGGTGGCCATCGGAAAACGTCTTGAAGTTTTCCTCGTAGACCCCGCCTGGCAGTCTGTCGGGGTCTGTGACGTCTCCCACCAAGTACTTAGAGTACTGGCCTTTGATCTTCCGCGCTGCCACTCTCCAGTCACCCGAAGAAGAAGTAGAAGGCCGCGTCTTGATCTGGTTAATAAAAACATCATACATGAAGTCTTCTCTTGTTGGGAGTCCATCGACCCCGCGAAAAAGTCTGTGGAAAAACACAACAGTCTGAGTCTTATGCTTCACAACAAGAAAGGAACACAGGACTGCAGAGATGAGCAAGGCAAACATGGACGACACGTTAAATTGCTTTGACTTCTAGGTTCTCTAAGCCTGTTCTCCATATTCACCTCAGCTCTTCATGTTGGATTTTGCATATTTGTGGACAGCCTGTCTTGAACAACCCCAAGTCCAGCCAGGGAATGTTTTGCTAACATTCGCGAACTATTTGATTGGTTTCCGACGTGGCCATTTGGTTTAACTTGAGGCGCCTAAACCAGTCTAGAAGACGTTTTTCTGCTCGGTTTGGCTGAACGCAGTCTTGAATTATCTTCTGAAGTGACACATTCTGCTCTAAATGTGACAGAGAGACAATACAATATTGTAAAGGTGCAGTACATAGGCGCCAGAAGACCCCAATAATTCACTTTTAAACGGTGGGTTTTTCAATTCAATTCTTTATACCTTGTTTAGAGCTCATTAGTTGACATACATATATCACACCAATTAACAGGCATAATGGGTTGGGCAAATACTACTGGCAATACATAATTTTCAGTGTTGGAAGCCCCCTCCTCATTTTCGACGCCTATGTAGGTCACTGCCAAAAGGAATAAGTTTGTTTTGTTTAACGTCACCACTAGAGCGCATTGATTTATTAATCATAGGCTCTTAGAGAGGAAACCCGCAACATTTTCCCCCAATGGCAACAAGGGGTCTTTTATATGCACCATCCCACAGACAGAATAGCACATACCACGACCTTTGATTTACCAGTCGTGGTGCACTGGATGGAACGAGAAATAGACCGATGGGTCCACCGACGGGGATCGATCCCGGTCCGACCGCGCAACAAGCGAGCAAGTTACCACTGGGATATGTCCCGTCCCTCTGCCAAACGGAATGCATGGACGATCATATACACATAAATTGTAAGGTTAAGTGTGTACATTTACATAACCATCATATGTCACTTATATTCAGTGTTCCTTATATATATATATATATATATATATATATATATATATATATATATATATATATATATAAAGGATAATAAACAAGTTACCAGTTATTATCAAATTTCCTTGTGCAGAGATACGATTTTGATATCGCAACACAGTTTTATCTTTGTGCTGCACTTTATGAACTGTGTGTGGTAGGCAGATGTATTAATTATCATTTAAACTGTGGATTGGGGCCAATACATAATTTTCAGAGTTGGATAGCAGTGGCCCCTTTCTCTCCAGTTCTGAGACGAAACATCCCCACCCCAAGTGAAATTATTGATGGTATATCAAACACACACACATTGTAGTGTTAAATGTTTATTTAGTTATTACAGTTCAAAATGACAGATGTCTGATAATTATAGTTAGGTATACATATGACAAATTATAATACTTTAAAATGAAACATGTCTGATAATTATAGTTAGTTATACATATGACAAATTACAATAGTTCAAAATGAAACATGTCTGATAATTATAGTTAGGTATACATATGATAAATTACAATAGTTCAAAATGAAACATGTCTGATAATTATAATAGTTAGGTATACATATGACAAATTACAATAGTTCAAAATGAAACATGTCTGATAATTATAGTTAGGTATACGTATGTAAAATACAAAATAACAACCTGATGAAATGTATATAGGCCCGGGTTTCAACTGATTTTGCTTCTAAAGTCCAGCTTAAGTAGTGTAATTAGGTTCAAAATGAAACAAATCTGATAATTATAGTTAGGTATACATATGACAAATTATAATAGTTCAAAATGAAACATGTCTGGTAATTATAGCAGTTGTTGAATAAATAAAATTCAACGTGTATTTGAATTTTGGACTGAAAATTCTACGTTCTGCGGTAGTGCAAACCTTTATCTATTAAACATATTTTAAAAAGGTGCATAATATCTTTGTAAACAATAGGAGCAAGATCATTAAATACTTAAGGGTCCTTCCTTGAAATATTATAATACAGACGGTGTTGGAACAAAACAAAAAACCCTAAAAACAACCCCAGAGATATCAGCTCTCCTCTATAGGTAGTACTAAACCAAATAACATCCGCCTGGGTCAAAGTTCAAGTTGCACCCAACTTTTCACCTCACAGATGAGGCTACCAGTCCTGCCATTGGTGATAAATGTGACAGTGTTTGTTGTGATAAAATGTTATTTCGTCTGGCCAGTAGATTCCTGTAATTTAATTTGAACTAGTGTCAATGTACCAACTACCATTATGCTTGAAACATGAGCGGGGTCCTTCTTAAAAATAACATAACACTTTTTGTGCGGACCTAGGGTAGCCACAAACCCCACATTTTATCTCATTTACCTTAAGGGTGAGGGATGGTAGTGTTTATATCCATGGTGTAGATGTCGATTGATACGCTGTATGTAGGAGTTTTAGCCACACATGTTGCCCTAATGAAAAACTCCTGATCGCCATGTATGTTAGGCTTCTATTAGACACGTGATGAAAATTTATACAGATTCGATGTATTACTTATAAGTATATTAACGAATATTGGAGTCTTTTGTTTTCCATTTGAGACACACTTCAGCTGGTAATGAGAATTGAGAAAAATAAAGCCTTGAAGAAAAAAAAAACACAACACATTTTGAGGTATTGTTAATAGGTATAAAATATAGGGTTATTCGTCACTATGAAATGAGACATCGGCTTTCACTCTATATAATACTCACACCAGATAGGATCAGTAGATCATTTAGATAAACTTTGTCACATGGATACTCAAACCAGATAGCAAAAATAGCTCACTTAGATACTTTCTCATATAGTATACTCACAAGATAGCAATAATAGATCATGTAGATATATTTCTCGAATAGTATACTTCCAACATATAGTAAGAATAGATAACTTTGAGAAATGTCGTCACATATGATACACCAAACAGATATCAGCAACAGACCAGTTAGATAAACTTTGTCATGTAGGATACTCAAACCAGATATTAACAACAGATCAGTTAGATAAACTTTGTCATGTAGGATACTCAAACCAGATATTAACAACAGAAGCGAAAATAAAAGATATTTGCTGCCTGTCGTAAAACAGATCAGTTATGTAAACGACAGCGGGTATCCTCTAAAGACATCAACAGTAGATCTTTATGTATACTTTCTAACTAATAAGACAATACACACCACAGTCTTTGATAACAATCTGAAACACTAGTAGAAAATCGATTATCAATTACATTTTTTCCTAGACTCATAGCATTTCACTCGAGTGTTCTACCACTGCATTATACCTCTTCCAGTCGAGACTTGAGGGAATTGAAGTTCATGGAAATCACTTCAGAAGACGCTTTAAGTGTTCCCACGAATCGTCATCATTAGGACGTGGGATTGGCAGAATCGTGTCTTCATCTGCAATGCACAGGAGGGTGTCTGGAACCTCGCACGGATTCACTCGGTCCAGGAGAATGACCAGCCTCTTTGGTATGAGGCCAGAGGCAGCGAACAAAGCTACGGCATGCATCGTATATCTAGACCATTCGTCAGTGATAAAGTTCTGTGACAAAACGAGGACCATCTTCCAGCTGTTGTGGACTCCATCTAGAATGGAGATGGCTCTCGAGCCGCCCAACTCACTGTCGCGATCGTGGATGTAAACTCGATAATGAAACCTGTCCTCCAAGATCTGTCTCAGTTGCATGCACGCAAAGTCACAGTCTTTATCAGCGTATCCAATAAAAACATCATACCTGAAGTCTGCTCTTGTTGGGAGTCCAGCGACCCCGCGAAACAGTCTGTGGAAAAACACAACAATCTGAGACTTATGCTTCACTAAAAGAAAGGAACACAGAGCTGCAGAGATGAGCAATGCAAACATGGACGACACGATGTAAAACGCTGGTTTTCCCGTACACTCGTGCCATAATGCTTCTTCGTCAATATCTTTGAAAATAACCAATGTATTATTTTCGTACGTGCATTGTACATAACTTGAATTTAAAATATAATCGGTTTGTTTGAACCACAACACGAAGTTGATATTTTGACACCTGCAGCTTAATTGATTGTTGTGCAATTTTAAAGTAAAATTTAATTTATTTATAGCATGACTGTCCAACGAAGTTCTGGAATCCCGATCCAACGTTTTGATATGATTATAAGACAAATCTAAAGTCTCTAAATGTGGAACATCTTCCATGGAGAATAAAATACTCTGAAAATTGTTGTATGACAGTAAGAGGTTCTTGAGAAAGCGGTTGTGGCGAAACGAGTGTTTTGGTAAGTGGAACAGGTCGCTGGAGGAGAGGTCGAGGTTTTCCAGCTTCGTCAGGTTTCTAAATAACCGAATCGACTCGTTTTGGAAATACTGTTTTGGAAGACGCACTCCAGTCATGTAGAGGTTTTTCAGACTTGGGAAATGATCAAAAATTGATTCTGAAAGTGACATATTTCCATTGTGTTCTATTCTCAGAGTTGTAAGGTTGTTCAGTCCAGTAACAGACCCTTCCAGTATCATGTTCTCATTGTAGCTGATAGAAAGATTTTTCAGAATATTACTTGCATTAACTGCCACCGTAATCCGCCTTTTAAGATCAACTACCGAATTGGTTCCATCAAAAATAATTGTTTCTAGAGTTGTAGGCAATATTACATATAATGCTATTGACAATGTATCATCAAAGTAATTATTTGGAGGGGAATGGCCACACCATTGGTTGGATGATACATCTACATATTTTAATTTTATGTCTGGAATAATCTTCTGCACAGACACAATGTCGAATTGTAAATCAAAGGCATTTCCACGAAGGTATAGATAAACCAAACAATTGTAAATCGTGCTGTTTTGTGTATATGCTATATCAATAAAGAGGATATGATTGTTTGCCAAATTCAGACTAGAGAGACAAATTGTAGACAAATATTGCAATTTGTCTTTTGTTAGTATTTGATCTTGTACACACCGTTCTGTTGAGATATTCCATTTTTGAAGAAACGTTACTGCTTCTAAATTTATGGACGTCATATTTCTGTTTTGCAAACCATACATTCCCAATAAGGCTCCAGATAGACCTAGGTTGTGTGCTTTCTTCAGGTCAAGTACTTTCAAACTGAGCAATGGAGAAAAAGAATCTAACTGTATATTTGTTAGATGTCTACAAAATGAAAGATCGAGCGTGTGCAAAGTGGATGAATTGAACACCGAAAACGTATCATTAGAAAGTGTTTCAATTCCACAATCTGCTTCATTCCCTGACAAACACAGAAC
>NC_054705.1:20892380-21007451 GCF_016097555.1 Gigantopelta aegis
TGTCTTTGTCCGCCATTTTCCCGCTTTATAGGTCCGCAGAAAATACTCGACTGGCCCAAAACGTACCCGAACGAAAACGTACCACAGTGAATCGTACCCATATTTTGATAAAAGCGCACTAGTAGCTACTGATCAACTAGCCCCCCCCCCCCCCCCCCCCCCCTAAAAAAAATAAAATAAAAACTCGCCCCAGCGGTTGGTCAGCCTCAAACTGTCTAGTCAATTCCAAATGTGACCATTGTTTGGTCAATTCGGCCCGAATCTTATTTCACTGTCCATAATTGTCCACTACTTGAACTTCGGTTTGTCGTTTTATTTTTGTTAATATTACCGTGAAACACTGCTATAATTACAACCATTTGTGGATCCTATTGAAACTGGTTTTAATACTGGGTGGTAATAATATTGGATTACCAATAATATAGGCCCTATTAATAATCAATGATTGTTTGGTCCAGTTTGATCATGCATTTTATTCTCCCTCTCAGACTAACTTATCAATATAATTGGTTAAAGGACGGTATATTGAGATTTAGAAAGGTATTACATGATGCGTTCACATGTCATGTCATGTCATAGGGTTTTACGTGCACATTCAGAACAAGCTGTTGTAGCGCATGCCTGTCCATGACAGGAAAGGTGGGGGGGGGGGGGGGGGGGGGAGAGGAGGGACCGCCTGCACTGGCAGGTGCAAGGGAGCACCAGCAGCCCGATCAAATCGGTAGCAGGCGGGTGGGGGTGGTGGTGGTGCTATGGAATTTGAATGGAGCATTTAAATGCCAAAGAGAAAAGGGTGCGCAATTTTGATTGAGGGAATTTGGCGCAATTTTGAACGGTCGGTCGAAAGGTAAATGGCCGAGCTAATATAGGTTTTGATATTAGTGAATCGAGAGTAGCTCGTTAATTTTAGACCTTTACGATGCTGTGGTGTCTCCCTAGGTTGCCCATAGGGCCCTTATAAAGGGCCTGACCGCTTCTGGTCGAGGCATCACCAAGTACCAAGTTATTACCAGCAGCAAGTATTGGGGGTTTGGGTGGGGGAGGCCGATATTCTTTTGTTCAGCTTCCCCCGGGTGCATTGCAATTGTGTACTCGGAACAGTATTCTTTTGTCCGGTTCCTTATTAGAGTACGTGCTGGGCCATTAAATGGGGACAGGTGCATTGTTATCATTAATCAATGCACCCTGTGTACTGATGCAGTGAGCGTGTAGTCTGTGTGTGAATCCTAGTTTTGTGTTACGGTTGTACCTATTGTCTTAAGTCCCTATTCTAGTGAGTTCAACGGTCATTCATGACCACCCATCCCCCTCCGTCCTTGTATAG
The DNA here is from genome assembly GCF_016097555.1 of Gigantopelta aegis. Lineage (NCBI taxonomy): Eukaryota > Metazoa > Mollusca > Gastropoda > Neomphalida > Peltospiridae > Gigantopelta > Gigantopelta aegis. The sequence continues at coordinate 20,893,705 of NC_054705.1, forward strand.
CATTGAATACAATGACGGAGGGGGAGTTAAACTAGCCTAGCTATCTAATTTGAAGGGTTAAACCCTTATAGTGTAGGTATTGGTTTAAAAGCCTAGTGCTTGGCATACTTAACTTTATTACCAATGCAATAAAACGAAACTAACGGTGGCAAGTAGCAATTGTATACATATATGCACCGATCTAGGCAATCTAATTAAAATTAGCTCCACAATTACATGTGGATCTAACACCAGCCAGCTGGAGCTCATGTCCACCAATCAAAACCTTACTTGCAAAATCCTGCCAGTGATTTAAAACTAACAACACTGCGTAGTCCCCAATGTCCAGGTAACATTTTGTCTGTAAATAATAATTTATTTGATTTTGAACTTATTTTCGTGCTTATATCCAATTAAGGTTCAAGCACGCTGTCCTGGGCACACACCTCAGCTATCTGGGCTGTCTGTCCAGGACAGTGGGTTAGTTGTTAGTTGGTTAGTCGTTAGTGAGAGAGAAGAGGGTGTAGTGGCCTTACACCTACCCATTGAGCCCTTAAGAACTCGCTCTGGGTTGGAGCCGGTACCGGGCTGCGAACCCTGTACCTACCAGCCTGTAGTCCGATGGCTTAACCACTGCGCCACCGAGGCCGGTAGATAATAATTTACGGGCAACGGGCAACTATATTTACGTGCCCCTATCCACAAGGGTTCAGGCACGCCCACCCCGGATTCAGCCTCTGACATCGCCAGTTGCCGATTCCGGGGCGGGGGGGGGGGGGGGGGGGGGGGATGGATAAAAAGAGTGCATGGGATAATTTTAAATAATGTGGTATGACCACTTAGAAAATAAATAAATAAATCAAACAGTTACAAATAGGGGTCTATCATATTTATATATTATTAATCACATATTAATAATAGCACCATAATTAAAAAGCCTTATAACATTCTATTCTTTTAATATATAATTAGTAGGTGCAATTAATTACAATTTCGATCGGGCAGTTCCAAATGGATATATACTATAATTATTTAATTACTAATAATATTTATATATATATATATATATATTTTTAATTTATTAAATTTAGCCCTGGAGGATAAAGGATTCGTAAAGCGGGGAGCACAGCGCCACTGGCAATCAGGCGATCCAACAGGCGGGAGGCCCACTCCGGTAAATCCGGATTTCCATGGGGGGGGGGGGGGGGCGTGATAATAATTTAAATATTGACCAATCACACTTCGCCTTTTATAACGTTATTTGGGAGCATACAAATTCTAAAAATATCGGGCGAGTCTATTTTAGTGGCCGCAGTACAGCGAACCATACCAATACGTACGGGGTGGGTTATCAGTCTTCAATTTTACATTAAAAATTATTTATTTATTTATAAAAAACCCCAACTAAATCAGTCTTCAGTTTTATATTACAAATTATTTATTGTATAAAATAAAACATGTTTTAAGGCATTCGTAATTCACACGAAACATGTCGTATACCCTCAGGATAATTCGGAATGTTTTCAAATTATTTTTAAATCACTGGCAGGATTCTGCAAGTAAGGTTTTGTTAGATCCACATGTAATTGTGGAGCTAATTTTAATTAGATTGCGATCTAGGTACTTAGTTTGAACAATTTTGATTCCCGCCCCTAAATATAGGATTTTAGTAGGCTTACTTGGTTTGTCTTCAGGCTGTCTGGATAGTTGGGTATCGGTTTTCCTGCATGTCTTTGCTTCTGGAACCCTAGTTGACTTACCTTAGTTAGCTAGGATGGAATGCATCAGTAATAATAATAAAAAAAACTAAACATGGTGCGGGTGCAAAGACAAATTCGTGCAGTTTATTTACAGTTATGTGTAGTGGGGTTCTTGATCCGTGATTGGCTGGATTGGACCAATGAGAGTGCTGCAAAAAATAGGCGATAATTAGTAGTGTCCTATCTTGGTTGATTATCTAACGAAGTTGAATGGCTGGTTAATTAGCCAATTGGGTTACTGCGACTTCGATCCTGTCTTTAGTGAGAAAGAAAGAAAGAAAAAAAAACCACCAAAAAAAACAAACCCCACAAACTAATGCGTCGTTAGCGGGTGGTGTATGCCAGTTGTCAATCACGAGCTTTAGAACATGAACATATTTACAGTAGAATAATATGGTTATCGTGGTTAGGTCTGGATGGCATTGGCATATCTAGTGGTTATTAATAACTCGCTACCATCCCGCCGTTAATCCCCAGGTTGGAGTGCCTGGTCGAGTGCTTACGGTCGCTCTTCCATCCAAGGGATGTACAGGCGGGTAGTTTAGAGTAATTGTTAATTTATATTGCTAAATTTATGCCAGCTAATTTGGTTGAGTATATGCTTTTACTTTTGTCGTTTCACCGTTCTCTCCCCGGGTTGGAATACGTGGTCTGTTCGAGTGCGTAGGGTGGATGTTCCACCAAGGGGGTCACAGATGTCACGATTCAAGCATTGTCATATCTAGCAGTTATTAAATCATTCGCTACCATCCCGCCGTTGATCCCCGGGTTAGAGTGCTTGTTTGGTCGAGTGCTTAAGGTCGCTCTTCCGTCCGAGAGATGTACAGGCGGGTGGTTTTAAGTAATTGTTAATTTATTGCTGAATTTGTGCCAGCTAATTTAGTTAGTTATATGCTTTTACTTTTGTCGTTTCACCGTTCTCTCCCCGGGTTGGAATACGTGGTCTGTTCGAGTGCGTAGGGTGGATGTTCCATCCAGGGAGTCACGGGTGTCACGAGTTAAGCAGCGTATTAATTACTTACCTTAATTATAGATCGCCACCTTCCCTCCGTTGATCCCCCGGATTGGAGTGCATGTCGGTCGAGTGCAGGTCGCTCTTCCCTCCGGGAGACGTACAGGCGGGTGGTTGCGATAAATTTCTAATTTTAGTTTTTAACTTTATGACTGTCAGGAGCCCGATGGGTGTGCTACGGTTTCCCATCCTGCCTGCGATCAGTCGGGTTGGTGGTCCGCGTCGACCGAACGCTGGCAAGGCGGGCAGTACGTGGCACTTATAGTTTTGGTTTGGTGGTCTGAACGAATTGATATACTGCTTTGAAGGTTATATGTTTTAGATATTTATCAGGGTTAAGTAAAAAGTTAGGTGTAATTGGTTTATTGTGGTTGGCTTCGGCTATTGATTCTATCATTAGTTTTCTCTGGCTGTTGTGTAGCGTGCAATCCAGGAGATAGTGTGTCATGTCTTCCCGGATGCCACACTCACACTCAGGGTTTTTATTGGTGAAAGAGCAGCTGTTGAGCTGCGAAGATTTACCTATGCGCAATTTAGTAATTATTTTATCCACATAAGTGTTTAAGTGTTTAGGTCGGATAGAGTTGACTGGTGGTTTGATGTTATAGTGCCATGTATTAGTTGTTAGGTCCCAGTTGGCCTGCCATTGATTAATGTAGTGTTTTCTTGCTTTTGACATTAGTTCTGATATTCCTAAAGGTAGTGCTGTAATTTTGCTGTAATTTTGCTAGTGATTGAAAGTGTAGTTTTGGCTCCATAGTCAGCTATTTCATTGCCAATTATACCTACGTGAGCTGGGACCCATTCGAATACTACTATTAAATTAAGCTGGTTTAGTTCATGAAGTTTATTGTGGATGGCTGCGAGGATATCTGGCCTGGTAGATTTATTAGTTTGAAGTGATTGGATAGAGCTAAGACTTTATGAAAAAATAACGCTTTTAAAGTATTGTTTAGTTTTAATCCAGATTAGGGGTCCATAGATGGCTGTCAGTTCTGCTGTATAGACTGATAGGTTATCTGACAGCCTGGCGTATTTAACTAATTTAGAGTGTTTAGATATTTTTTCTTCAACTACTGCGAAGCCAACCCTACCGTTATCTGGATTTTTTTAGCCATCCGTGAAGATATGGATGTGCTCAGGGTAATTTTCGTTGGCTGCGGCTTCGAACAAGATTTTCTTAAATGGTGGAAATGGAGATGAATCCGTAGCTTGTTTAATTAGATATGGTGTGTGGCACTCGACTGGCTGATTGATATGGTATAGTGTCACTGGCGTGTTATCTATACCTACTTCTATTTCTATTTTACTAGCTTTAGTGGCGAAAGAATCATTAAGATTTTGATTGTTTTTGAATACTAGTCCTGGTTTAGCTATGATAGGAGTGAGTTCCTGAACTGGGTGATCTAGTTTAAGAGAGTAGATGTTTAGATGATAATTAAGATGTTGAAGATTGCGACGATATTTCAGTGGCATAATGTTAAACTCAACTTCTAAGCTCTGTCCGCTGGTATTTGATGGAACTTTAGCTATGATTCTAAGAGCTTGTTTTTGAATAACATCTAATTTATGTAACAGTTTGGGGGCGGCGCAACTGTAGGCTTGGGCTCCATAATCGATTCTGGAGGGCATGCTTTGTAAACCATAAGCATTGCCTCTGTTTGCGCTCCCCAACTGGTACCTGAGATGGCTCTTAACAAGTTTAGAGTATTTTTTGAGTTCCTGACTATGTCATTGATATGGTAACTAAAGGTTAGTTTTTGAGTCAAAAGTTACACCTAAAAATTTAATTTCTTTGACTCTTGGAATTATTTTATCACCTGATTTAAGTTGGTGATTATCTGATTTATTGACTTTAATAAAAAGCATATAGACAGTTTTAGTTTCTGATAGTTTAATGCCCCAGTCTAGGGCCCATTTGTTAAGTCTATTCGTATCAGCTTGCATTAGGTGAAATAAATTAGTGGTTGTGTTGCCTGTGCGCCAGATGGCGCAATCATCGGCAAATAGTGCTGTGTTTAATGGTGTGGTCATTTTTGTTTTTCCTTTAGCATTAAGTGCTTTAGTTATGTCATTAATAAAAATGTTGAATAAGGTTGGTGAGAGGACCGAACCTTGTGGTATGCCATTAATTATTTCGGTTCTATCTGAATAGTGACCGTTCACTCTAACTGCGATTGATCTATTATGGATGAAATTGTTGATAAAATTAAACATATTACCTTTAATACCGTTACTCTGTAGTTTATTTAGTAGACCTTGACGCCATACCATATCAAAAGCTTTTTCAATATCTTGTTAAAACTTTATGAGATTTTCGAAATGCATCATTAATACTATTTTGTAATATAACTATTTGATCTATTGTTGAATGTTTAGTTCTAAATCCGCTCTGTACATTAGTTATTAGGTTATTTTCGAGTAGGTAATTGTTGAGTCGTTTATTGATAATAGTTTCTAAGGTTTTGCACATGTGGGACGTGAGTGTTATCGGTCTATAACTCCCTGGGAGGGAATGGTCTTTTCCCGCTTTAGGGAGATTAAAGCATTCTGCATGTTCCCACGCAGTGGGCATTTGACCCTCCCTCCAGATTCGGTTAAAGAGCGATAACACTACCTTTAGGGCTACATCCGGCATATGCTTGAGTAATGTGTAACTTATTTGATCAGGCCCGGTGGCAGTACTTTGTTTTAGCTTTAAGAGCTGTTTTTAATTCTAACATTGTTATCGGTTTATTAAATTCTAAATTATCAGTAGTTGGGTGATTTGCTGTTTTAGTATCATTAGTTGGTAGAGAGTTATCTTTCTTAAGTTTCTCAAAAAATTGTTTAGGAAAATAGTCGTTGCTACTGTTTTTACTAAAAGTTTAACTGAGAAGGTCGGCCTTTTGTTTATTAGTAGTTGCTGTTTTATGTTTTTGAAGGACTGTGGAATTAGCGCGTTGTCCTTGAATAGCCTTAATTTTTTTTCTACATTTCTCTAATAGATGTTCTATTGTTAATTTCACCGCAAAATTTATGCCAGCTGGCTTGTTTAGCATTGATGATAAGCTTACCTACTTCGTTTTTGGCTATTTTATATTTAGTGTGATAGTCTTGTTTCCCTGTTTTTTTAATAATGTTTACGCATCCTGTTCCTAAAGCCGCATTTGGATTTTGTCCATCCACCAGTTAACTGGTCTATTTTTATTGAAGGGTTTAGTTTTAGGAATATTCTTTTCAGCTATTTATATTATTTTATTAGTAAGTTTATTAGTGGCGTCGTCAATGTTTAGGCTATTTTCTAACTTAATTTTGCTACAGTCGCTTGTAAAGCCAGCCCAGTTAGCTTTATTAAATTTAAATTTAGGTATAAATTTTTCTTCTTCTGTATAAGTAGTATTACATTTATAGCTGGTTAGAATGGGGAGGTGGTCGCTATTGAGAGCTTCTAACACCTCCCATTGGGCGTTTGCACCTGTATTGTTAGAGGTGATAGTTAGGTCGATGACGGATGTGCCCAGATAGTCATGTATAAAAGTAGTACTGCCATCGTTGAGACATACTAGATTGTGTGTATTGATGAATTCCTCTGGTATGTCTCCCTGTGCGTCGGAGTGCAGACCTCCCCACAGTGTGCTATGACAATTAAAATCTCCTACAAGAATTAAGTTATTGTTTGAGTTTATGAGTTTATTGTAATCTCTTAACGTTAGTTGATTATGGGCTGTTCCCGGTGGGCTATAAACATTGATGATATCAATAGTCATTTTACCGTTTTGTATAGTAAGTCCTAGGACTTCTAAGTTTTATTAATAGAATCATATTTAATTTCGCTATGCGGTATGGCATTTTTAATTAGAGTGGCTATTCCACCTCTGGTACTATTTTCTCTATTTTTATAATAACTTGTATATCCTGGAATTTTATTATTTTATTTTTAATTTTTTTTATCTTTAGTGCCGATTCCTAGCCAAATTTCTTGCAGGCAAATTATATCTGGCTTGATGTTGCTAGTGCTAATGAGTTGAATGAGTTCGGCACCATGTCCCATTGAATGGAGACCTTTAGCGTTCCACTGGAGAACGCTAAGGCCCTTATTTCCAATGTTTGAATTATTAGCGGGGGCGTATGGAGACTTGTCTCCCATGACGCTGGCCCGATGTTTTTTTTACGTTTTTAGTTATTTTTAGATTTAATTAGGTTAATTTTGGGGGGCAATTAGGCTAGCTTTAAATGGTGATATCTCCTGTACTAGAGTTTGAATGATGGATTTGAGTTCACTAACTTCTGACGGTGAGTTGGTTTTTAGTTTTTCTGCATAGGAGCAGTTTTGATTAACTGTAGGAACTGACTTAACGCTAAAAGTTTTTTGGTTGCCTGGTTTATTTGTTTGTTCGCTAGTTCTGTTTAATTTGCGAAGCGCCTTCTGGTAGTGGTGGCATCTGATGTCGTGAGCCATGTGCCGGCTAAGGCAGTTAGGGCATTGCACAGGTCTGGTACAGGGTGAGTTGCGTGATGATCTTTCATGTTTCTGTCCACACCTGTGACAGGTGGGAAGTTCTCTGTGATGGCGGCACTTAGCCGCACTATGTCCCCACTGCTGACAGTGGAAACATTTACTGGGCTTACGTTCATATGGCGTGAGCTGGTAATGGCGCCCTTGAACGCATATGCGCTGGTCGGTATTGCTGAGTGAAGCAGCTATTAAAACATACCCATTTGACCAAGTGGTCGCCTCCTTCAGGTTCAAGTGTGGGTTATCCCTTCTGAGCGTGTTCAATGTGGTCGCTTCTGCTGGGAGAGGATTTAGTTTGATAATCCACTTGGTGCTGAGAGGGGTGGGGTGTTTCCATTTGTTGTGGCGGGGGCTGGGGGTTCCCTGCTAATTTGAGGTTTGAGATGCGTTCACTGTCAAGCCTGTCTTTTATACCTCTACTGAAACACCCCTGCGCATGCTGTAACCTCACCGTGGTGCAGGGGTGTAACATTCTCTTTGAGAATGGCCAATACAGCACAAATAAATTTTGAGTAAAAGTCCGTATCTATCTGTGATATTTGTATTTTTGCACGGTTCTTTACACTGTGTTTTTGTTTAAATCTTGAATTTTTATATTGATGTTGATCATCACTTTATTTGTTTGTATTACCATAGTGTGACACCCAGTAGCCGATGTATTTTCCGTGCTGGGGTGTCGTTAAACATTCATTCATTCATTCATTCATTCTACTGAAACAATTTGGGTGAGTTGGACAGTTGTCAACAAGTGATACTTTTTTCTCCTTTAGTTGTTACAACATTTTGTCACTTCAATTTTGTCACAATCAATCCCATATCAAGTGGGCCTAAAAATTACAATAATTTTGTCTTCTTGCCCAGGTCTGTCAGTTCTAATTGAACATAGAAATGAGATTGGGGGCGAGTTGACCAAAGACTAGGGCGAAATGTCTAAACACTGAGGCGAGTTGGTAACTTTTTTTTGGGGGGGGGGGGGGGGGGGGGGGGTGGGGGGAGAGTTGACCAAACTAAGAATGCAGAATGCTATTTTACTTTATTCCTTCTAAGTCTCATTATCATCTAGTGTAAGTGTAGGGTACTCGGGTTCGGGTCGAGTTTCACCCTCGAATACTCGATTGCAATATTTTAGACTCGTGGAGGCCATATCTATATCTATCTATCTATTTATCTATCTATCTATCTATCTATCTATCTATCTATCTATCTATCTATATATATATATATATACACACACATACACATATACATATACAGATACAGATACAAATATATAAACCAATCATTACGCATTTTTACATGGATTACAACTAATATTTTGGGTTGATTAATGGAAATACAACATGTCATGGAGAAAAGGTTTCAGGCTAGCTGATTTCACCCCACTATCTTTATGAGTTTTGCCCGAATTTGTTCATGGGGGGCGGGGGGGGGGGGGGGGGGACAAGAAAATGCTACCGTTATAAAGCCAATATTTGTGTCAATTAATTATTTTTAAACTAATGTTGCACTAACCCCTCCTCCCATTTTCCTATGTCGTTCTTCACCGTTGTACAGTGGTGGCGTTTACTGCTTTTTCACAAGAGTGGCAAATACTCCGCCACCTGTATCTATTAAAAGTTTTAAAATAAGTTCTGTAAGAATTTGTCTCAGACCGTATAATGTAATTCAGGAAATTGCGAAAACGATCGTTTCGTTCCCGCGTCGCTCTCCACAAATCTAATTTTGCGTAACCTATATTTCGTTCGCGCATTGAATTTAATGCGTCATTCAAATGGACATAACAGCTAGGTTTAGCAAAAAGAAAATGTGTTACCTGAATTTATTATTGTATAACCCATAAGTGGGTTGCGCATGTCCCACTATCAAAGTTATAATTTGATTGTGGTTATTGTTTGAATAACATGCATACACTAGAGCTCTGTGTTTTGACTACAAACTGTATCAACTTTACGAGTGCGTTTGCAGGGGATGGAGGGTTTCGGGAAAGCAAATTTCTTTTCCTTTATCAAAATATTTTTTGATGGAAAAAAACTCGGTCGCCACACCCTCATCCTGCTAAAATCACTGGCCATGCGTCTGCTTTATTCGTTTATATATCTCTGAACACTATATAGCCTATTTTCATGTGTGCTGGAGTATAGTTAAACATTCATTGTTAATTGTTAATTAATATCATACAATAATTGTTATACTGAAAATATTCAGTGTGCAAATTGACGATATTTGTGAATCGATATCGATTATCTTACTACAAAATTTAACACATTGATCAATGTGATATAAATTAATGACAAATATTATTCATTTGACGAATGAAAGAAGAAGTCCACTTTCGTGTCTAAATGCAACGCAAGGCGCCCGCGTTCGAGAAATATCTGGGGTTAACTCATCTAGTTTCGAATTGAATTTGGCACGAAATGTTTGGATACCAATATAACCAAAAATAAAATATAGCATTAAAATATTATATTATATTTAATATTAGTTTAAGTAATTAAAATGGTCAATAAAATATAAAATGTAATTTTCTAATATAATGTTTGTTTTTTCTTTTGTTTCGGAGCTGCATTCACGTGGCCTTTCCTTCCTTTTTGACATTTTCTGGGCAACACGGAATTGTTGCTGAATATCTATCGAGGTATTTCGTTGTCTTTGGTTTTTAACAGTACCAACTCTGTTACATTAAGCACAAAATGAGAGTTATAGAGACACAAACGAAATTTTTATTCTTGCAAAATGAACATAATGGTGCTGAAATTGTAAATTTATTCAGTAAAATATGAAATAGCCACCAAACCAAAAGTAGAACCTTTAGCCAGTTTAGGCTTTACTGAACATGATGACTTCCATACCCACTCTCCCCCACTCAGCACCCAAATATACAGATATACATACAAAAAAAGGAGAAAAAAGTAAATAAATACAAAATAAATAAATTGGAAGGTGTGAATTAATTGTTCCCGGAACAAAAAGAAATTTTTGGGTATGACACATGTTACAGAATTGAGTTTTTAAGTTGATGTGAAGGTCTGGCCACCCCCAGAAAGAAAAAGGAATTTAGGATCCATTAGACACGTTTTCCTACCAACTGTGATACAAATTCCTTGGTCGTTCGTGCTCGAATAGTTTTATAATCATTTAAAGATAAAATTAACAATACAGTAATGATAAGAGTTGTTAATTTGGAGTGGACTGGAGCCCAGTTTTAAGGCACTCGACTGATGTGCAGTTGGTCTGGGATCGATCCCCATAACGCATTGGTAGGCCCATTAGGCTATTCCTTCTTCCAGCCATTTCACCACGACTGGTATATCAAAGGCTGTGATATATGTACCATTCTGTCTGAGGGATGGTGCACTAATGGGAAACATGTAGTAGGTTCTCTCTCTAAGACTACTTGTCAGAATTAAAAAAAAATTGGACATTCAGTGGCTAATGATTAATAAATCAATGTGCTCTAGTGGTATTGTTACACAAATTAATATATATATATTTTTTTTACCCACTATTAAGTACTAAACAAACCAACAACAACTATAAGGAAAAATATGGAAGAGTCTGTCTGTAATCTCTTTACACGTGTTACATATGATCGTATACATTCAAGTGTGTTACTGATTACTAACTTTAATAGAGGGGGTGGGATTTAACTCAGTCATTTGAGCGCTCACCTGAGTTGCTTGTGTCGCAGGATCGAACCACCTCAGATGCATTCAGCTAATTGTTTTGTCTCTCGTTCCAACCAGTGCAACACAACTGGTCAAAAGCCGTGGTATGTGCTTTCCTGTCTAATGGAAAAATTTAGCGTGTTTCCTCTGATGACTATGTGGAGCGGGATTTAGCTCGGTCATTTGAGTGCTCGCTTGAGGTGCTTGTGTCGTCGGATTGAACCACCTCAGTGAATCCATTCAGCTATTTTTTCTCGTTCCAACCAGTGCACCACAACTGCAGGGCTTCTAGAATTTTTATAAAATCCACTAGCCATGGGATCAGTGATTTTGAATATTTACTAGCCACAATTAAAAATTCACTAGCCTTACTTTACTTTAAGTTAATACAATTTTACTAATAGTAATAATGTCACCTAAAGAGGGCGATAGAACTTAAAAACACTAAGATTGAGAGATGGGGGTGGGGGCAGGATATTCATATTTATAAAATATACTTAAATGCAACATTAGACAACTTTTTTTCACTAGCCGTCGGGCATGGCAATGGTAGTTGTTTACTAGCCCAACATTGAATATCACTAGCCATGGGAGTGGGGCTACCATAATCTAGAAGCCCTGACAACTGGACAAAGGCCATGGTATGTGCTTTCCTGCTTGTGGGAAAGTGCATATAAAATATCCCTTTCTGCATTAGGAAACATGTAGCGGGTTTCCTCTGATGACTACGAGTCATAATTATCAAATGTTTGACATCCAATAGCCGATGATTAATTAACTAATGTGCTCTAGTGGTGTCGTTAAACAAAACAAATGTCTAACAAACTTCTGATGAACCCATTCGGCTATTTCTCATTCCAGCCAGTGCTCTACAGCTGGTGTAACAGGCCGTGGTATGTACTATCCTGTCTGTGGGATGGTGCATATTATAAAAGATCCCTTGCTGCTAATCGAAAAGAGTAGCCCATAAAGTGGCGACAGTGGGTTTCCTCTCTCAATATCTGTGTGGGCCTTAAATATATGTCTGACACCATATAACCGTAAATGAAATGTGTTGAGTACGTCATTAAATAAAACATTTCCTTCCTTCCTTCCATTTATTCACATTAGAAGATAGAAAATGGCTTAGCAAATTTTATTAGCCATTTTTTTTTTAGAAGCTAATTTGTCTACCGACATTGCGAACCCTGGAATCACCTCAGATGCATTCAACTGATAGTGTTTTTTCTCATTCCAACCAGTGCACCACAACTGGTAAAAGGTTGTGGTATGTGCCTTCCTGTCTAATGAAAAAATGTAGCTGGTTTCCTCAAATGTTTGACATCTATTATCGGATGATTAATTAATCAGTGTGCTCTAATGGTGTCGTTAAACAAAACAAACGTTAAACCTTTATTTCAGAATGGCCTGCCCACTGTTACAAGACTCCTTCTGGCTGAGTCAGCTGAAATTCGAAGATGCTGAAGCACAGTACCAGAAAATCGTAGCTGGGAATGCTCACGTTCAGGTCTGTTGGTCAATTCATACATGGTGAAATCTCTTGTGGCGGCCACCTGTATTATGCAGCCATCTGTGTTAAGAGGCCACTTTTTATTCTCCAAAAATCACCTAATCAGGTTTTAAGCTGTAGCTAGCTTGACAAATTGCCAAATGCAAATTAAAGTTGAATTTGGTAAATATATGTCATTTCTAATTTGCCAAAAAGATAATTTGAAAATCGTCTAAAATTTATAGATGTAGGCTACCACAATTTGTGCTGTTTAGTGTTGGGCTAAACAAAACTTGAATTTGGCGACAGTTTTTAAGCAAATTCACCAAATTGTTAATATGTTACGGGCTTTAGCCTAAACCCTGTCTAATACGTTTATAGTATATTTAGTTAGTATAAATTTAGGCCACTTTAAGTATAATTTGATTAATGAGTTGAGTAAAACCCAAGTCCAGGTAACCCATTTAGTTTTTGTATTAACCTGCATGGTTAGGTCAATGGTTTCCTAAATTTAATGCACGAATGTGAAATGTATTTTGAGGTAACCTCCGTAAAATTTTGTTGGGATTGATCTCCGTCGGGCTATTTCTTGTTCCACGACAGATATATCAAAAGCCGTGGTATGTGCTGTCTTGTCTGGGATGGTGCATATAAAAGAACCCTTGCTGCTAATTGAAAAGAGTAGCCCATGGAGTGGCGACAGCGGGTTTCCCCACTCAATATCTGTGTGGTCCTAAACCATATGTCCGACGCCATATAACCGTAAATAAAATGTTTTGAGTGCGTCGTTAAATAAAACATTTCCTTCCTTCCATAAAATTTTGAATCCGCCCTTAATAACTGGTACATCAAAGGTTATAAGGTGTCCTCTGTAAAAGGGGTTGGGATTTGATCCAACACTTGCCTCATGCACAGTCAGTTTATGATTGATCCCATTTGGTGAGCCCATTTGGCCATTTCTCGTTCCTGTCGGTACTCGACAACTGATGTAAAAAAGGTCTTGATATGTACTATATCCTGTCTGTGGGATGCTGCATGTAAAAGATCCCTTGCTGCTAATCGAAATTAGCAGCCCATTGGCAGCCCTTGAAATTCGGACAAGTTTGCTACGGCAGTTAAGTGCTGTCGCAAATCAATTTTGCAACGGCACTACGGCGGCTATTTTAAAGAAAAGATTAATGCTGTCAAAATTATTCATATATGTTCCACTGCTGTAATAATATGCTAAAACATAACATCTCAACTTTACTTTTGTAAGCTTCTATACTGGAATAAACCAATTTATATTAATTGAGGAAACTGAGCCACACATGATAATAAATTTATGCTTTTTTCTGGGATCTCTAATTGGACAGAGTTAAGAGAGAAATGCCTACAGACCTTTCACCACTCACAGATTTGCGACGGCATTTCGAGGGCTGCATTGGATGTCTACTTAGGGTTGGAACCCCTCTCTTGAAATCATATAACCGTAATTCAACTGTGTGATTTTTTTTCTTTCAATAAAACATTTCTTCCACCTCTGTTGAAAAAGTACATGTAAAAATTCCCATACTGCTGTTTGATAGGAGAGCATGGCCTTTATGGCGGAAGCAGGTTTCCTCTCTCAAACTCTTAACCAGGGGCCTAATTCACAAAGGTCTCTTAGGCTCTGCTAGACAACAAAGCATCCTCTATGCAAGTCTCTTTAGCATTGCACTGCGAGATCGCAAAGTTGTGAACGTTTAATGAATTAGGTCCCTAGGTCCCACGTTCCACAGAGCCATCTTAGTGCTACGATGTCGTAAAACCTCTGTAAGCTATGATGTCACGATTAGGCATGCCATATCCTATGACTGTTTTACAATATCATTGCACTAAGATGGCTTCGAAAATCTGTGCCCTGGTGTTCAAACCCTAGTGTAAAATGTGCCACGGTTTACTCTTAAATAAATATTCTTTTCTTTTTTATCTCTGTAAGACACATGTCGAGTCAAAACAAAAAGACTTCCTATGTTACCATGGTAACACGTAAACTTGTGTTTTATAGGGCCAGGCAGGGACGAGTTCTCTTGCTATGGAAATTGCACAGACTCGACAACTGATTAAAAACGCTCTCAATAATCCAGTGAGTAGGAAAAATTCAATTTTGTTCACTGCTTTTTAAACCTTTTTATTCCAACATTTTAAATTTTTTGCCAAATTTGCTTGCATGTTTTTTAATACATTTTTTAATGCTTAAATTATTTAATGGTTTGCTTCCAATTCTCATTTCAAAAAAGATATTACTGAGCTGATAATTGCAATGTACAGCATTTCATAGCTTCTAATTTATAATTATTGTTTTATCTGAAAATTAAAAGATGACATATAGGCCTACATGTAGTTTTACTTTTCCAATGACACCAATAGTAAGTTTTCTTAATTTTGGTTCATACATTGTGTTATATAACTTGTGTAAGTGCTAGGTTAACTTAAATTCCGTACTAGGGATGTTCCGATTTATTGAATCCCAGGTCTTGATGTGGAAACAAATTGAGGGGAGTTACTAATTGCTCCCTAACTTAGATCATGGGAAGCCATTTAAGATATTACTAGAAATGTAGACATAATAGCTGTTGATGCATGGTATTGTGGTCTATTAAAATAGTGTGCTGTGCAGCCCAATACCTCTGACTTCAGCACTCGAGGTTTCTGTTAGGGTTACCTCACCCTTAGTCCATATCAATCTAGCCTCTAGCCATTGACCAGTCCAGCTTGGGTGTCCCTAACAGAAGCCAAAGCTCCTGCTGACATAGCTCTCTGGGTCATTGAGACATACAGGCCCCGACACCATGTCAAGGAATGGACTATGAAGGGGAAATATTACTATATTCATACAATATAAATTCACATACTAAGGGGAGGTAAATTTATTATTACCCACATGGTTAAAAATATCTCGGTACATAACAAAGTGTTACGTTCCACTAGAACGTCAAGTGGGACGTAACACTTTGACGTTATACAATGTCAAACGATTGACCAACTATTTCCTTGCTGGAGCGTTCATCAAACAAGTTTCCTTGCTATGGATCCCTCGTGTAATTGTGGACATTACTCTGAAAGAATTCATCATTATTTTTTTGAATGTCAATTTTGTAACCAGCAAAGACCAATTCTTTTAACATATCCAAACAGTTTTGAACCAATTAATCTTCAATTGATATTAAACGGTGAAGACACGTTTAATGATGATACCCGTAAGCAAATATTTGAGCATGTTCACAAATACATTAAACAGACACGGCACTAAGAAAACGTTATCTCGTGGTACGGAATCATTTGTTTATTGTTACTTTTTACTATTATGTTATTATTACTAACCAGTTTGGCTGTCCGAGAAGATAAAATGTTAATAATGAATAATGTTAAACCATCGATTACTTCTATTTCTTTTCTTTTCCTTTTCTGTTCTTTAGGTTTATACAATCGTTTTTCACAAATGTTTACTTTACTTTATTTATTTGTTGAAAATTTCATCAGTTGCCATTATTGCACAATTTAATGTTTGTAATTAAGAGAGGGCCTCGTAAGTTGGATAACTTGCGCTCAATCCTTTTTTGTATGTATGTATGTGTGTGTGTGTGTGTGTGTGTGTGTGTGTGTGTGTATATATATATATATATATATATATAAAATATGTTTTCATTCGATCAACTCAACAAGTTTAGTGAAATAAGTTGAAATCAATAAATAGCATATTAAACTTGCTATCATTTCGTATCGTGTTTACATCCTTTTAATCGGAACATAAACGTGATACGAAATGATAGCTCATTTAATACTGTATAAATCTGAAGACAATGATAGGTGAGCAAGGGTAATGGCTTCCCTTAAATGGCGAGGTCAAAAGTCATCCAGCATTGCTCGCCTAATCCGTTTGATTTATTGGTTAAATTGATGCGCAGTTGGTTTGGGATTGATCCCCGTCAGTGGGGCCATTGGGCTATTTCTCGTTCCAGCCAGTGCACCACGACTGGTATATCAAAGGCCGTGGTATGTGCTTTCCTGTCTGTGGGATGGTGCATATAAAGATCCCTTGCTGCTAATGGAAAAATGTAGCGGGTTTCTTCTCTAAGACTGTAGTATATAACAGAATTACCAAATGTTTGACATCCGATTAATAGCCGATGATTAAAAACTCAATGTGCTCTAGTGGTGTCGTTAAACAAAAGGTAAGTATAGTTAATGTACAAGTTTTATGCATAAATAAAACTGAATATAACACTAGAGTTACTTCCCTGTAAGGCCACATAATCTTGTGACAGAGATCCCATCCAGGGCAGATAGGACTAATTGAAGTTAGAATTTTGCCCCCTTTTGTTCAAAAGTTCTTGGTCAGGTGACAATGTACACTTGATTTTATTTCAGTCTTCTTATTGTACATGGATGTAAGTATAACTATAAGGACTATTTCTTGCACATGGATAAACAAAATAAACTATACGTTTAGTATAAAAAACCCATCTCTAATCATTACATGGGCTAATATTGCATCTTATTAATCAAGTTGTAATATACCGAGTCAAATTAAAAACTTAACAACCGTTTCATCTTGGCTAATTAGCAAATATGACAGAAGAACATGTTAAATAAGGTATTTTTTTTATTGTATGACATTCAAAGAAAGAATAGGAATAAATGTTGGGTCATAAATCTGTTTGATGCACCCACAGCATTCGTCAAAACCACAGTCAGTCAAAATGGTAATTCACCAGCTAGGTCGTCTGATGAAATCACAGGTTCCGTAGTGCGTATGTCCTCCATGTTTACCCACAGCTGCAAGGCAACGCTGCCTCATTGACTGCCTGCTGTGTGTAAAGACCGCATTAGGGATATGGCGCCATTATTCTACTAATGAGGCATCAAGTTCCTGCAAAGTCTGTGGAGGGTTCCTGAGAGGGCGCAGGCGTCATCCCAGCACATCCCAGACGTGCTCTATGGGATTCAGGTCAGGCAACCTTGAAGGCCACCCCATGACGTTGATGCCCGCGTTCCTCAGGTAATCCCTTGTCAAGATGGCCGTGTGGGGTCTGGCGTTGTCATGCTGAAAGATCAGGCCTGGACCATGAGATTCCATGAAGGGCACAAGTTCCTGGACCAGCACCTGATCATGGTATACAGCAGTGTTGAGGTTGCCACGGATGACAGAAAATCGAAAATGTCCATTTCCACAGAAAGCACCCCAAACCATTACACTTCCGCTCCGAATCTGTCAACTTCAGTGACACAAAACTAAGCATGACGTTCACCACGTCCACTCCAAACCCTCTGCCTGCCATCGGCAAATCGTAGTGTGAATCTTGATTCATTGCTAAACACGACTCTATTACATTCCCTCTGAGTCCATCATAAGTGGTGTTGTGCCCACAGTTGATGTTGACGTCAATGAAATTGGGTCAAAATTGGTCCAACATATGGGCATGGAGGTGAGTTTTTCGTAGCCGATTTTGGATCGTTTGTGCGGACACCCGACGTCTGAAAAGTTCATTACTGGTTGCTGTAGATGTCATGAAATGGTGTTGTGGAGGTGACGTAACACAATATGACAGTCATCGGCCTATGATGTCACACATGGTCTACCAGGTCGGGGGCGATCAGCTGCGGGGTATGTTTGTTGTACTCGTGTCTGCAGCTGCTGACATTCATGTGTGCAACATGCCAATGGAACATTCACGCTGCACATTTGTGAGACATGGCATCGAAACCGGTCGAAACAAATATCGTTTTAATGTGATTTTTTGTTCTGTCAGACTAATGTGTGAGCAAGTAACGATGAAAACATATGTGCTATTATAGTCAGGTGACCGATCAATGGCACGTGCAAAACCACTTGCCTCAATGGTGCTGAGCACGTGCTATGGATCGGGTCACGTGGGCTGTGATGGGCTTCAAATGGAGTGTAGTCATTGTGTTTACAATATTTATTAAAATTTTAGATCGTGAAGTTTTTAATTTGACTGAGTATACATTGGAAATAACACCCATCATACACTTCATAATGGATCATTTACTACTTTGGCTGTTAAGAGAATTTTACTTCCAATATATTTTTCAATCATAAGGTAAGCCTATTATTTTACTTTAAGTTAAAAAAAACAAAAACAAATTGTGGCTGAAAATTCTGAAGTAACTGCAATGTATTTATCATGTATTTACCCCCCCCCCCCCTCCCCCCATCCCGACCACTAGGTTAACTACAATGTAACCTTTAAAATAGTTTTAGTTGGCTAAATTGTTTACGAATTTGCTTGGTTGAGTCAAAGAATCTTTCTACTAAGCAATGGCAATTGTTTTTTTGTTGTTTTTAAAACTTTTGTTTAGTTTCTTGCCTTAAATAATTTTTTGTACAGCAGCTGCAAGGTGAAGGTGAAATATTTGTATACAGTCAGTTCTGCAATCACAGCTAGGGTTAAACCATCAGAAATACAAGATATGTAGCTTTAAAAAGACAGCAGTGTATGTTTTCTAATGATATTACGAAGACAGTTTCATGAATGGTTTTGAAATCGGAAACAGATATTCTACCGTTATATTTTATTCATATCCAAATACTGTATAAAAATATCCCTAAGTAAGCTACTTACGTGATATTCTACAATGGTTTGTTTACCCAGCTCTTGTTGTTAGATTGTGATATTTATAATTGTTATTCCGACTGAAATCAGCTACATGAATTTCTTTTTAAATATCTGTACAGAAGAGAATCTCTTAAAACCAGACTTTTTAGTTGGTCATGAGGGTGTCTGGTTTAGAGGAGGTTCACTACATGAATTTCTTTTTTAAAAATGTTCTGAACAACAAAAGAAATAGGGATATTAATTTTGTTTTTGTGAAACAGATTAAAGGGGCATTTCTGAGATTGCTGCAATTTTTAAGATGTTATCGACTCGGAGACTTTTTAATGATTGTTATTACATATCAAATATATTTTTCTGCATTGAAATATTATATATTAAACGGGTTTCTGATTGTTCTGATATTTGTACTACTGTAAAACGGGTATTATTCACGGCAGTAAATTTTCGCGATATCAAAAATGCAGGCAGTTCGCGGTTTTTAATTTTCGCAGTGTCATGGTTTTTGTTTTTTGTTTTTTGTTTGTTTTTTCAAATTACTAACACATACAAAACTATACTTTGGTACATATCATTAAATCGACACTAGAGCGGTCAACAGAGGTATACGTAATAATATCCCTTTCTGAGCGACTCCGCTAAGTGCTGCACAAAAACTAAAGGGATTCAAACTAAATTAATATTTACATTTTTTGTTGTTGTCCAGTATTTATTAGAAATAAAAGGACATGTAGGAATAAACCTTCAGACTTTCACAGTGACTGTATTTTTAGTTTGTCGATATACATGGTGGTTTTAAGATCCAGGTTTCTTGTTTTATTGGTTCTACTACAGGGGCGTAGTGTGATGTGGACCAGGGGTGGGTGGGAGGGGGGGGGGGGGGGTTCGAATATGAACCAAGTGGACCCTTTTTTTATTTTGTTTTTGCACCGCCAGACACTCCATGTATAAACCGGTATGTTTTAGTTCTGACAGCGGACCATTTGCTTCAGTGGGGGGTGGGGGTGTCCGTCCGAACCCCCGAAACCCCCAGCCTACGCCTGTGTACTAAATTGTCACTGGTCAGTAAAACACCAATATACATTGAAACCACCGACATACATTGACATTTCTGAAAGCACAGTAGGATTATTCAGGATATTAAGAATTCATGATCAAAATTAATGTAATGTTTAAACTGTTATGTATTTAATTTTTTGGCTTTACAAAATCATCGGAAAACAGGACAAGTAAGTTTGATAAGTTATATGTATTTGATGTTGTTTTAATTGTTGTCCATTGATAATTATTGTTCATATACATGTGTATGTACACATTTTACGTAGTCTTCGTGAATTATGCATGCTACTTGGTACTATACTCAACAACGAAAGTTTAGCTAATGTTAAAAGAAATGGCATAACATTTATAAATTAACCAACCTATTTTTATTCATTACTATTCACATCTGAAATGTTTACCATTTACAAACAACATAAACTCATCAATCTTTGCCTTAACACAAGAGGAGGACCTGGTTTTCTTTAAGTTTATTCAACCATGGCAAATTTAGACATTATAAAAGATATTTGCTAAACTTTAGTTGTTGAGTATAAATAGATTTTATCAGTTGTTGTCTACTGCAGGGAATTTTTTTTTTAACACTTACATATTGGTAATAATAATCTTGACAGTTGAATGTTCACATTGTTTTGACCTAAACTATCTATGTTCAGTTATTTTAATTTTATTTAATTATCTCAAACTTGCATTGAACTTACATTTTAATGACAGTTTTTCCAGCTGATGATGTAAGTTTATGCAAAAAATTAAAAACTGTAAACCGTGAAAAGAAAATGTGTGTGCATAAATAAAAAATTAATGTAGTTCGCGACCCGACCTCAAGTAATGCAAAATTAATGTAGTTCGCGACCCAACCTCAAGTCATGCAAAATTAATGTAGTTCGCGACCCAACCTCAAGTCATGCAAAATTAATGTAGTTCGCGACCCAACCTCAAGTCATGCAAAATTAATGTAGTTCGCGACCCAACCTCAAGTCATGCAAACTTAATGTAGTTCGCGACCCAACCTCAAGTCATGCAAAATTAATGTAGTTCGCGACCCAACCTCAAGTCATGCAAAATTAATGTAGTTCGCGACCCAACCTCAAGTCATGCAAAATTATATGCACGCATGATTTTCATTACAGATATACATTGCATATACTGTATTTGACCGGAAATAAGCCCAGGGGGCCAAGATAGCTCATTGTGAGCTTAGCAAGGGTTGGGCTTATTCCCAGACAAGGGGCCAGTTTTGTTTTAAAAAAATACTACTAAAAAAAAAAAAAAAAAATATTAAATGAACCAGGAAGGAAAACAAATGTTCAGTAACACATCTATTAATTAGTATTCCATTTGTTATTACAGGTAATAAATAATAATTATTAATTAATTAAATTAATTGTGTACCAGAGGTTGTTTGCAAATAAAACTATGTTGCAATGTTAATCTGTTTATAATTTTAAAATTTATAAAAGTGAAATTGTTCAAAACATGACCGATTAGCGGTTTGTGTAGAATTCAATTTGCATAACATGCATGTAATGTAGTGTATTTCCTCAGATGACTACGAGTCATAATTACCAAATATTTGACATCCAATAACCGATGATAATTAATCAATGTGCTCTAGTGACAGGGAGTGCACTTTACGGTCGCCCAATCGCCCATGTTGAGTCAAAATAGCATCGGGCGAGTCAAAATAGCATCGGGTAAGTCGAAACCATATCACCGAAAATTTCCACATATTTGTATTATGTATCAAAATGCAAATAACTAATGTTTGTAAGAGATCGGTAAGTTATTTTTTCTTTTTCAGCTGGTTTCCTGTTAATATCTGCACAACCAAACCCATATAGGACATAATAGTGACCACTTCCCCATTATATCGAACAGTCTAAAACCATTCAGAATGCCTCAGCCGGTTTTGATTATGTATTCAGAAAACCTTGGCCACGTAAATGTATTCGTAGGTCCAGTTGGAACACTTCGGTCATGTCCATCTTTACTTTCCATTTAGTTACATCTAACAATCGGAACAACTTGTCACATTCAGCTAGGGTATGTTTCGCAAACAGATTTTGTTTACGAGCCTGAGGTTTTCCGAAGTTACATTGTGTTGGAAGGTTTTTGTTTCTTATGGAATATACCGAGTGTACTATATCAAACATCCAATCGTCACTGTCAACGATGTCAACAACAGCTATCATTGCCTGTGCACGTATGAGTATTAAATAGGAATGCTGGTCAACTCGCCCCAAAGCCAAGTCGCCCGAGTGTTTGGACAGCACGCCCCAAACTTTACTGTCCATAAATAAGTCTACAACTTTGGTTCCATTTTATTTACTAATGTTACTGCAGTGAAACTCCGCTATTACCACCACTTATTAAATGGTTTTATATTGGGGAGATCTTAATATCGAATAAATAATAATCTATTACAACGAACTGTCAAGCCTAATTTATCGATGTTTGTGTGTTTGTCCCTTATGTCCTTAAAGGAATGATCAGGCAAGGCTTTTGGACTCCCGACTGGTGTGCATATTCAACACTATTTAATGTATACTACTCAAAAGAATTTAAGGGTCAAAAATTTATAACCAAATAAGTTTCAGAGTGTATTAGATTGATGATGTAAACTACACCAAATTTTTTATTTATTGTTCCATATTTACAAAAAACCACAAATAAACGTCACTGTATACAAGAAAGTCACATGACATGCTGTCAAAGTTGAAGGTTGTCAAACATGGATTTTACACATTAGAACATTCATTTAATAGTGTGTGAATCCACCCCTGGCGCGAATACACTCGACACATCGTTGCCTCATGCTGTTGATCAGACGTCTGAAGAACTCTTGGGGAATGGCCTGCCACTCTGCCATAAGAAGTTGACCCAGATCATGAAGGTTGGCCGGAGGGGCATGGTTATCCTGAACTCTCCTGCCTAATTCGTCCCAGGCATTCTCTATTGGGGCCAAGTCAGGCGAATATGCTGGTCAATCCATCCTGGCGATACCTTGTTGTCTGAGAAAGTCCGTTACCACCCTGGCGCGGTGGGGTCTGGCATTGTCATCCTGCAGAACTGCCCCGCCGCCAATCTGCTGAAGGCCTGGGAGAACCAACGGCCGGATAATCTCATAGCGGATTCCATTCAGATTGCCATCCACCACATAGAGATGCCGCCCCACACCATGACGCTGCCACCACCGAACCGGTGACGTTGTCTAACGTTAACGTCGGCGAAGCGCTCCTCAGGACGTCTGTAGACAAGAACCAGACCGTCGTTGAACTGGAGACTAAACCTGGACTCATCAGTGAACATCACTCGACCCCACTGAACACGTTGCCACCGCAGATGAAGCGTGCACCAGTGACGTCTGGCCGTTCTGTGACGTGGTAGGAGTGGTGGTCGAACAGCCTGGCGACGGCAGCGTAGATTATTGGCTCTCAGATGATTGCGTATGGTTTGATCAGACACTCGAGTTCCAGTCGCAGTCCGCAGATTGTCACGTAATCGGCGTGCAGTGGTTGTGCGTTGATGTAGAACCATATTGGTGATGTAGCGGTCCTCTCTATTTGTAGTGCTTCGGGGTCTTCCCGAACGTGGACGATTTCGAACAGAATTCGTTGCTTGGTACCGTTGCTACAGTCGGCCAACGACTCTGACTGACAACAAGTCTCAGAGCAACATTTCTTTGCGTATTGCCATCCTGAAGCCAAGCAATAGCCCTTCCTCGATCTTCGACAGTCAGTTTAAGTCGTACCATTGTCGAATT
This sequence comes from Gigantopelta aegis, assembly GCF_016097555.1. NCBI lineage: Eukaryota > Metazoa > Mollusca > Gastropoda > Neomphalida > Peltospiridae > Gigantopelta > Gigantopelta aegis. Next base: position 20,917,532 of record NC_054705.1, read on the forward strand.
TGGAGTGTGCACCGTACACGAACGCAAGTTCCAATTATACGGAAATTCAGCATTGGGAACATGGAATACACGTGCAAAGCATGCAAATGAAGCACTTTGTGAAAAAGCAAGTTATGGGCACTTAACAGACCTTTCGCTTTCGCCCTAATTTACATGCAAATGTAAGCATGTTTTCGCCATTAGAACTAGTCGACAGTGTCAATGACAGTGGATTTTAATTCATTTATGGGTTGCTTAGACCTACTTTCGTCAAAATGGAACAATACCATGCATGACATTATGGTCTAGCTAATATAATTGACATTCAGAAAATAATGTCGAAAATATCGTCTGACCCTTAAATTCTTTTGAGTAGTATACATTACCTTAAAATGTTGGTATATTAATTTTCAAAATGGTAACGATATGAGTTGACTAAACAGTGTGGGGCGAATTGACCAACTTGGGGGCGCGTTGGTTTTGGGCGAGTTGACCTACTCCTGTTAAATAGTGATGGTTATGCCTTTAACTTGTGTTGTCTGTTTATTTCTGTAGTGGATGTTATTATTGTTTGTATAGATTGCTGTCAGCTTAGTATTTTTGTTAATTCCTCGTCATACGGTCATAAAAGCACCGTATTCATTCCAAGACCGGAATGTGGTAAAACATTCCAGATGTTTGACTGTGTGGGTCCCGTGACAACATAATAATTAGAATTTAATTGCAGCAAACTCAGGAATGTCCCTTTAAACTTTTGAAAGTACTTAATAGGCTTAGTTTCTAGAAAGGCAAACCACAAATGTGTTAGCTTTGCTTCTGTGAATTATGCTGCTGCTTCAAGTTAATAATTGATGTATTGCATGCTGCAGGTAATTAGACAAACCCGAATATGTCCAGTAAACAAACCAACAATAGACTCGAGTGGAACTAGCAGGGTTAGCTCTGGCATTTGTCGACTTAACCAATTGCAAAGTTTAACAACAATTGGCAAATTTTATTTTAATGTGGTGAAATAATTTTATGTAATAATTGATGTTTTGTTAGAAAAAACCCCAGGTGTTTGCCAATTTTGAAGTTTAATAGATAATTTGGCAGACCTGTCAATCCTCCCGGATTTAGAGGGGAATCTCCCGGTATTTAATCAAACCTCCTGCTACGCTACGCAGGAGAATTTTTTTTTCATTTTTGTAAGCATAATTTTTTTTTGATCTACTTTTGTTAAAATAAGGGAAGTAACTCCGCCTTTTTCCATTCGGAAAACGTTGACTAATTTCGGTTTCCGAGAATGTAACAGGCCGAATTGTCCCGACTGCAGAAGTGAGACTTGTGGGATATATTGTTAACAAATGTTGGCAATATTTTCTGTTCACCCAGAGCTAATCCTGTATAGGTGATTAGCTAGCTTTCCTATCTGTTTCACTGATTGACTCAGTCTGTGTAGATCGCCAGAGTAAATTATAAAATGAGTTGGTCGTAACTACAATTTCACTTATACTTATTGCATTAAAAGTTTTCTTGCAGAACATAAACCAGCAATAAAATCAATTAGACGTAAGTGGTCACCCAGCTTTTCAGTCTGTGTCAGCTTTTAAAAATTAACTCTTCATATAAATGAAAAAACAAAAATACATTGTATAATGATCAGTGGCGTACCTAGGGTATGGCAGGTATGGTATGTGCCCTGGGCGCCACTTGAAGGGGGCACCAGGGAGCAGTATCTATTAAAGTCAGATGATCTAATAGATGGGTGTCAGATGTTTGGGCAGGGTGCAATTTCAGTGCTTGCCATAGGCGCTATTTCCGTAGATACGCCACTGTATATAATGATTATTTAAAGAGAAGTAGAGTTTCATTATATGTATATAATTACCTCCCTGTGAAAAAAAACCCCGTGGTGCAGGGGTGTAACATTCTCTTTGAGAATGGCCAATACAGTACAAAATTTAAATTTTGAGTAATAGTCCGTATCTATCTGTGATATTTATATTTTTACACGGTTCTTTACACTGTTTCTATTTAAATCTTGAATTTTTATATTGATGTTGATCATTTACCATAGTTTGACACCCAACAGCCGGTGTAGTTTTTCGTGCTGGGGTGTCGTTAAACATTATTCATTCATTCATTCATTCCCTGTGAAAAAAAAGACTTTAAATCAATTGTAACTTTATGCAACACTGTTAGAGGTTTGTAGATTACCAAATTTAGTGTTCCATTTTCACGGATTATAATGAGAGTTGAAATGGCGAATTGTGAGCTTTATGGTGTATTTTGTTTCCAACTAAGCGTAATGGACTAATCAAGTGGGTGTGTTGAGTAAATGATCTTCCAGTTGTAGCACTGCTAACAAAAGACTTTCCCTGTTGTAGGCGGACAGGGGTGATGCGCCAGACTCGCAAGTCAACCGTCGTCTTGACAACCTGGAACAAGAAAACAGGGGACTGAAAAAAGGTGAATTAGTTTATCACAAAGAATATATAACACAGCTTGACATTAATTAGCTTTCAACATCCACTTGTCTTACGGGATTTAGCTCAATAGGTTGAGTGCTCGCTCGAGATGCTTGTGTCGCAAGATCGAACCACCTCGATGAATCCATTCAACTGATTGGTTTTTTCTCTCGTTCCAACCAGTGCTCCACAACTGGACAAAGGCCATGTTATGTGCTTTCCTGTCTGTGGGAAAGTGCATATAAAAGATCCCTTGCTGCATTAGAAAAATGTAGCTGGTTTTCTCTGATGACTACGAGTCAGAATTACCAAATGTTTGACATCCAGTAGCCGATGATTAATTAATCAGTGTGCTCCAGTGGTGTAGTTAAACAAAGCAAATTTGAAAACTTTTTTCCACTTGTCTTACAAGTGCCAATCCATTTTTACTTTTCCCATCTCAAATCTGTCTGTCCCACTAGAATGTTTCTGTTGAAAGAGTAGAGCAAATATCGAAGTTGATTTTCAGATGACTTAAATATATCTTATCTTATAAGTTATTACTATTAGACAGATTATTGGACTTAACACCCAAAACTTCTTGTCCCAGACAAGTGACCAAGCCTTAATGTAGAACCCTAATAGAGTATTAATCATGATTTTTTTTTTTTTTTTTTTTTTTTTTTTACAACTGTGGTAACAAAAGCCATGGAATGTACTGTCCTGTCTATGATAATGGTGCATATATAGAGGATAATAAACGAGTTACCAGTTATTATCAAATTTATGTCCTGAGTGAAATAATTTTCAGTTGTCACTCGCTTTAGCGAGTGACAAATGAAAATTATTTCATGAGGGACATAAATTTGATAATAACTGGTACCGAGTTTGTTATTCTGTTTATTACCTCAGCTATTTTTTCTCTAATAGCCTTTACTTTCGACGCACATGCACGAAGGCCAACCTGTATAGGAACAATGTAAACCACTTTACGCACTGTTCTGAGAATTACTATAACGTAATTTAATCACGTTCATAGATAATTTAAAAAAACACAAGTTCTCTTTAATCTGCTTCCAAATCTATAATGAATTGCATTAAAATGACATTTTGTTATTAATTTAACAACAAAAACAGAGACCCGTAAAGGCAAACTCTTTAAACTACATGATGTCATTTTGTGTGTTTGTCAAATCGTGATGACGTCATATTTAGTACCGACAAAGTCATTGGTTTGTAAGCGTCAAATTGTCCAAAAGTATTGTTCGTTAGACCAATGCAGAATATTTCTCACTGAGAAAATTTGGAAAATATTTCCCCCGTTATGAGTGACCGCTGGGGTAATTAAAAACATTTGTTTGGATTCCCACTGAATCATAAAATGATGTAATATACGAGGTTCGCACATGCTTGAAAAGGCCCTAAATTTGAAGGGTTGCCCTAAAAAGTCCCTATTTTCATGATCTAGCCCTAAAAAGCCCTATATTTTACGGGCACATTCACAAAAGACCCTAAATTGGGCCATATAATCCCTGAAATCGATAGACATTTTTCTTCTTCCAGAAACATTAAATAAATTGCCAAAAATACATCAATATTTACTTTCATTTGTTGATCTCTGTGCTTGCTCAAACATTTGTTTGTAAACAATACCAAAATGATACCAAAGATTCATTCGTAAAACATCGTTAATGTTTGGCATTGTTTGTAACTTTCGGGGAGCGCTTGATTGGTTATTCTAAAATGAAACATGTTTCTAAAATACTAATCAAGAGTCTTAATCTCAGTGCAAAGTAAATAAAACGGAATATTCTAAAATTATCTGAACTGAATCAGACATTTATGGCTATGTGGATTCTACGTATTTATGTTTATGAAAATGTGTAGGACAGTTCTCTGTCGATTCCGACGGCCCGTTCGAACACTCATTATTTTGTCTAGTTCGAAGATCATTGCAAATGGTGGACATTAAAGTTTTCGTCCCTAAATTTTACTTTCATTGACCCTAATTTCTGTGTAAACCATGATATAGATATGTGTGGATTCTGTGTCATAATCTGGCACTTACGACCCAAAATCTGGGATTCTCAGAAAGATGAAGTCCTGTAAATTTACAGCCTGATTATTTAGCTTTCATCATTTTACCTTTAATCCTGAACGAAACAACAACAAAAAGCTATACCCCCAGACTACCAGAGTGTCCAGTTAATGTGTAAACAGAAACCAACCAAAGAAAGAAATGTTTTATTTAACGATGCACTCAACACATTTTATTTACGGTTATATGGCATCAGACATATGGTTAAGGACCACACAGATTTTGAGAGGAAACCCTCTGTCGCCACTACATGGGCTACTCTTTCCGATTAGCAGCAAGGGATCTTTTATTTGCTCTTCCCACAGGCAGGATAGCACAAACCATGGTCTTTGTTGAACCAGTTATGGATCACTGGTCGGTGCAAGTGGTTTACACCTACCCATTGAGCCTTGCGGGGCACTCACTCAGGGTTTGGAGTCGGTATCTGGATTAAAAATATATCCCATGCCTCGACTGGGATCCGAACCCAGTACCTACCAGCCTGTAGACCGATGGCCTAACCACGACGCCACCGAGGCCGGTAGAAACCAACCAATAACTTAAGTTAAATAAGTGGTCTCACTGTGACTGGTATATCAAAGGCCGCGTTATGTTCTATAATAGATCCATTGCTATTAATGGAAAAATGTAGCAGGTTTCTTCTCTAAGACTGTTAAAATTACCAAATGTTTGACATCCAGTAGCCGATGATTAATAAATCAGTATGCTTTAGTGGTGTCACAACCTCTGCAATTACCCACGGCAGACAGCAATGCTTTTTTTTATTTTTTATCCCAGTGCCCCCTTTCCTTTCTCTCCTTTGAATTCCATCTCATTTCTTCCCAATCTGGCAACAACTCCTATCTTTCAACTTCTTTCGCTGTCCACCTCCACATCCCAGTCCTTGTCTCTCCAACCGCGACAGGTGCTTGTCTCTTGTGGCTATCTTTTTTTACCTTTGACTGTATTCAGGTTTTTGTTTCAATGTCATTTTGTTTACCGTGGACATTTTCTGAACTGCAGGGGGTTGGTGTCGTTAAACAAAACAAACCAACTGAAATGCAGGATTAAGGCCAATGAACTAGGTGGTGCAACCTAATTGTTTTTAAATATATGTTTTAATTGTTTTTCAGTCACTCAAGATCTGAAATCTCTGGTTCAGAAACTGGAAGGCAGAATTAAGGCCCTTGAAGTAGGGGGCGCTGCTCCATCGGCTGCGTCAGCCGCAGCAGACAAAGATGCTGATGAAGACTTTGACCTGTTTGGTGACGAAGACGAAGATGAGGAGGTTTGTTCATTCAATTAAATAAAAAAATTCAAAGGCTGTGGTATGTGCCATCCTGTCTGTGGGATGGTGCATATAAAAAAATCCCTTGCTACTAATGGAGAAAATGTCGTGGGTTTCCTATCTAAGACTAGGGGTTGGATGTAGCCCAGTGGTAAAGTGCTCGTTTGATGTGCACTTGGTCTGGGATTGATCCTCGTCGGTGGGCCCATTGGGCTATTTGTCGTTCCAGCTAGTGAACCATGACTGGTATATATGGAATGCTGTGGTATGTGCCATCCTGTCTGTGGGATGGTGCATATAAAAAAAATCCCTTGCTACTAATGGAGAAAATGTCGCGGGTTTCCTATCTAAGACTAGGGGTTGGATGTAGCCCAGTGGTAAAGTGCTCGTTTGATGTGCACTTGGTCTGGGATTGATCCCCGTCGGTGGGCCCATTGGGCTATTTGTCGTTCCAGCTAGTGAACCATATATGGAATGCTGTGGTATGTGCTATCCTGTCTGTGGGATGGTTCATATATAAAAGGTCCCTAGTAGTGTTGTTAAACAAAACAAACGTTTATCTTTAGGCCTACAAAAAAATATGTGTTTCAGGTTTCATCCTGGGCAAAAAATAGGGTTGGTAGGTAGTAACTTTTTATTATTTATTTTTTAAAACTGTAATTGGCCGAGGTGTTCCGAATCTAGTTTGATGATTGCAAAAAATCAGGGATCATGATTTAAATTTTTTATAATTTTAATTTTTTTGCTTAAAAAAATTTCAATGTCGCTACATAAAATTAGATAGGTCGGGGAAACCAGAAACACATATTTTTTTAAAAGCCTTATCATTTGTTAACATTACACACAAAAACAAACATTTTACATGAGTTTCTGTTTTAGTTGTTTTTTCTTTTGTCAGGAAGTTGCTGAGGATTTGGAAAGGAAAAAACTTCTCGAAGAGTACAAAGCTAAAAAGTCCAAAAGTAAGTTACGTTTTGAATTAATGGGTATCCAGAGCAGGGAAGGCAAGAGGGTCAGTTTGAAAGGACTGCCCTTAAAATAGTAATTCTGAGGTCACACACCACCTTTCATTTGTGCATGCTTTTCATTACAATTTTTCTAAGTCGGTATATATTCTGTGAAAAATACAATAATGGTGAGAGGGTTAGGTAACTACCATTTGTAGGAAGTACTCTCCCTTGATAACTATCATGCAAGAAATAAGGTATTGTTCTTGGTGGTATCGTGTTTAAGCCACGAGACATAAGGCTGGTAGGTACTGGGTTCGCAGCGCGGTACCTGCTCCCATCCAGAGCAAGTTTTAACGACTCGACGAGTAGGTGTAAGACCACTACACCCTTTTCTTTCTCACTAACAATTAACCCACTGTCCTGGACAGACAGCCCAGACAGCTGAGGTGTGTGCCCAGCCCAGGACAGCGTGCTTGAACCTTAATTGGATATATGCAGGAAAATAAGTTGAAATGAAATGAATATAAGATATAAAAATATAGAGTTATCCACCCTAACATGTTTTCAGCTTATAGAGTTAAAATAAGTTTATAGTTTCTTTGAATATGCATATCTGCATATTCAATAAAAAAAGAAGGTGGTGGGGGGGGGAAGTAGCTCGGTGGTACAGTGGTTGCCTGATACATAGTTGATCTAGGATCAGTTGCCGTCGGTGGGCCCATTTGGGCTATTTCTCGTTCCAGCCAGTGCTCCACAACTGGTTTAACAAAGGCCGTGGTATGTACTATCCTGTCTGGGATTGTGCATATAAACGATCCCTTGCTGCTAATCGAAAAGAATAGCTCATGAAGTGGTGACAGTGGGTTTCCTCTCTCAATATCTGTGTGGTCCTTAACCATATGTCTGACGCCATATAACCGTCAATAAAATGTGTTGAGTGTAGTTAAATAAAACATTTTTCTTTCTTTGTAAACCGGAATTCATTCAAAACCGGACATTTTTCACGGTCCTTTTTAAAACAAAATCAATAAAGAACTAAACCGGACACCTTAAAACCGGACGTTTTACTTAGTCCTGAGGGTGTCTGGTTTCGAGGGGTTTCACTGTACCTATTTTCTTTCCTGTAAACAATTGTGTAATTAAGGATTGTCTGTTATTTCTTTTACATTCATCTGTGTAGGAACAAACAAAAATCATCCACAGATTGTGTGAATTGGCAAAGCCGTTGTCACATAAGTGTGCAGATTTTTTTTTTTTGCTTCATAAACAGATACCGGCCTTGGTGGCGTCATGGCAGGCCATCGGTCTACAGGCTGGTAGGTACTGGGTTCGGATCCCAGTTGAGGCATAGGATTTTTAATCCAGATACCGACTCCAAACCCCGAGTGAGTGCTCCGCAAGGCTCAATGGGTAGGTGTAAACCACTTGCACCGACCAGTGATCCATAACTGGTTCAACAAAGGCCATGGTTTGTGCTATCCTGCCTGTGGGAAGCGCAAATAAAAGATCCCTTGCTGCTAATCGGAAGAGTAGCCCATGTAATGGCGACAGCGGGTTTCCTCTCAAAATATGTGGTCCATAACCATATGTATGATGCCATATAACCGTAAATAAAAAAATGTGTTGAGTGCGTCGTTAAATAAAACACTTCTTTCATAAACAGATGAACGTAAAAGAAAGAACAGACATACATACTAATAATAACACTAAATGTTTATATTTTATATTTTATTTTGTTTTTTTGTTCTTAGAAATAATGCTCAGTAAGACAAAATACCAATATAAAGTGACACTATCAGATATTATATTTCCCCTGACAATGTTATTTTTACGTTCTTCGAGAAATGAACTCGCGTTGCTACAGCTGAAACAATGGGATGACGTTAAATTGTAATGATGGACATCCAATAGCCGATGATTAATAAATCGATGTGCTCTAGTGATGTCGTTAAACAAAACAAACTTTATTTTTAAAAATTAAATTTTAATGAATGTAATGGAAATTTAGTTACTACGAATTGTCTGTATTGTCTGAATTGTCTGTATTGTCTGTATTGTCTACAATAATTTTTTATGTAGACCATTTCATTCCCAACATTTTCATATTCTTACATTTTATGACACCCAATAGCCGATGTGTATTTTTGTACTGGTGTGTTGTTAAATGTTTGTTCGTTAGTTCGTTCATTTGTTTGTTCATTCGTTCATTCATTCATTCATTCAAGCATTCATTCATTCAAGCATTCAAGCATTCATTCATTCATTCATTCAAGCATTCATTCATTCAAGCATTCAAGCATTCATTCATTCAAGCATTCAAGCATTCATTCATTCATTCATTCATTCGTTCGTTCGTTCGTTCATTCAAGCATTCATTCATTCAAGCATTCCATTCATTCATTCATTCATTCTTTCGTTCAAGCAGTCATTCATTCATTCATTCATTCATTTGCTCAAGCATTCATCATCCATCCATCCATCCATCCATCCATCCATTCATTCATGTAGCATTCCCAATAGATGTTTATAAATTGTACTGATGTTTCATTAACACACCTTCCATTTCATGTGTAGTTTGACCTGTGTGTATTTTCAGAGCCGGTGATCATAGCGAAGAGTAACATCATTCTCGAGGTGAAGCCGTGGGATGATGAGACGGACATGAAACATGTCGAGAAACTCGTCCGGGCAATCAAGGCCGACGGACTGCTGTGGGGAACCTGTGAGTGTAGTACACTTTAAAGGCACACTGTCACAGATTTAAGGACCTTATTTCTCTAAAAATGGATAAAAAAATAAAAATTACATTAATTGTTGGAAACCAAATCTAGCTATCGCATCACCTGAACTGGAGTGAAATCCATGTCATCCCTCTCGGCAATTTTAGTTTTTGAATTATGGACCATTGCCATTATTCAATTATTTTTACAAAATGTTATTAAAAAATGGAGAACGGTGCTTATGCAGATGGTTCAATAAAGTACATTTAGGAACAAATCAGATTATCTCGCCTTCATGTAAAATTCTTTGATCTCATTGGTTGTTTGCCGTTGGACAAATCCCTTATCCCCCTGTGGGCGGAGCCAAATTCTCTTATACCCCGTCTGTAATTTCCAACAGTTTCCAGCCGCCCCAGTTAATGCTAAAGCAATAATTAGATTATAAATAACATTGATAATCAATCAAGTATACATAATTAATTTTATTTTTACTATAAAATACAATATTTCAATACTTTTAAAAGCTGCAATGTTGAACTCGGCCACCTAATTACGGTTGTGGTGTTATTGTATTAATGCGCGATTAGCAACAGTTTTTATTTTTATTTTTTATTTTTTTTACTACATACATTTCTGATAAAAAAAAAGTTTTTTTTTTATTCTATTTTTATTAATATCTGTTTCAGACAATTTCGTATTACAAACATTTGTAGTTAAAAACTTGTTTATCGATGGAACTATTTTTCGTCACTGGCAAGTGGTTTCGTTCGCGTCCGCGTGGTACGGCTCCGTTAATAAATTGTTAACAATTATTGTCTGGCGTTATTTTGATTATTTGGCTATATGGTTTAACATGTCGGCAAGATAAATTCGTTGTAGAAGCATCTCTCGGGGTATATGGCTTTTTATGTACCCTCTGTGTGCTCTTTTACCCCCTCGCCTTCGGCTCGGGGTAAAAGAACACACAGAGGGTACATAAAAAGCCATATACCCCTCGTGATGCTTCTACAACTTATATTATTTTTGTTATGGTAAGAATGGTTATGGTAAGAACGGTTGTTATGCAGATGGTTCAATAAAGTACATTTAGGAACAAATCAGATTATTTTTGTTCAGGTAATAATGTGTTAGACCATTAAATAGGTCAGTGGTCTGTGACAGTATGCCTTTAAATAGGTCAGTGGTCTGTGACAGTATGCCTTTAAATAGGTCAGTGGTCTGTGACAGTATGCCTTTAAATAGGTCAGTGGTCTGTGACAGTATGCCTTTAAATAGGTCAGTGGTCTGTGACAGTATGCCTTTAAATAGGTCAGTGGTCTGTGACAGTATGCCTTTAAATAGGTCAGTGGTCTGTGACAGTATGCCTTTAAATAGGTCAGTGGTCTGTGACAGTATGCCTTTAAATAGGTCAGTGGTCTGTGACAGTATGCCTTTAATTTGGACTTCAGGGATGTGAGAGCTACACGGAAATGCGCTTTTCCATTTTGTCTAAAATAAATAAAAAAATGATGTTCAATACTGTTGATCACACAAGGTTCATTTGCATGTTTTTACGGTTTCATGTTTATGATGTGTGCTTTACATTATACGTTATAACCAGTTTAGATTTGTTAGCATTGAAATGCAATTTTTGGAAGTTCCAGTGGTTGCAAACATCAATTTTCCTTCAGGGGCCCTTGAGCGGCCCCTGGCCCCTGGCCCCTGGCCGCAGTAAACGTTTTTGTTCCAGTCCCTCTCACATCCCTGGGGCTTGAACTTAACAATTTGTTACCGATGGCAATTTTGAAATATTTTTGTCACAGGTAAAATGCTCACCGATGGCTATTTTGAGCTTGCCTACGGCAGTTTTAATTGGTAACTTTTGCAAGAAATATAAAAACCAAAAATAGTTCCTTCAAATGATGGCAGTAATTTTTATTCATCGGCAAAAAACCTGCCATCAGTGAAGCCCCTGATAGACTACGGCAATTCATATTGCATCCATGGCAATTGCTGTCAGTGCTGTCATTAAGTTCGAGCCCTGCCAAAACACATTGGAGCTGGTTCTGTGATGGATGAAGTCTAATGCTTGGCACACACTTGCTAACGGTAGCATCAGAGTTAATTGGTAGGTGCAGGGCTTGAACTTAAGAATTTGTCTCCCACGGCAATTTAAATATCAAATTGCTGTGAGTGAAATGGCCCACCAACGACAGTTTGAAACCTGCCAACGGCATTTGAAAAAAAGAAGACTTTTGCAGCAAAATAAATAAGACTGAAAGGTTATTCTGGTGTATGTAGACACATTTTAAATGTACAAATGTTATATACTGGCAGCTAATGTATACCTGGTGTAAACATTTTGTTATCATTGAGGAGCTTTACCCATGGCACGTTTGCGCCGTCGGTGATGCTCCCGACCTACGGCAAGTTATATCTCAATGACAGCATTTGCCGTCATTAAGTTTGAGCCCTATAGGTGTGTGCAGGGCAAAGACGTCACGGTTGTGTCTAAACTCTCGTGATGTCATCTTTCATCTTAATGCCTACTAGACAGTTGTATCTGCTTGTGCATATTTTCAGACTAGTGCTGACATGACAGTTGAGTCTGCGTTAATTGACAGGTGTGTGCCAAGCATTGCTCTGTCAAAATGTAACGCATGTTCTCTGTCATTTGTACAGTGGAACTCACCTAAACAGGACACCCTCGGGACCAAGTGAAATGTCCAGTTATAAGAGGTATCCAGTTTAGAGAGGATCTCTTCTGTACAGATATTTAACAGGGGGCCACGAAAAACGTCCCGTTTTTTGAAGGAATTCCAGTTTGCAGAGGGTCCTGTTTTGAGAGGTTTCACTGTAGTTTGTGCCATCATGCGGTGTGCTGTCACATTCAGTTCAATACATTTCATTTTCAACTGGTACTATACTCTCCAGACTCAGCTCCGGTGTGTTTTGGGTGTTACAGGGTTTTTTACTCTGAACTGTTAAAAACCTTAGTGTTTGAGTGGCTAGAGTGCAACCTCACAACATCATGACTGTCAATTCAATCTTAGGGATGTGGAACATAGCAACTTTTGTTTGAACAACACCTAGGTGTGTGATTTTTTTCTCCACCTGAATAATTTGAGAGTGATTTTCAAGGTTTTTTTTTTTCTTCTAAAACAAGACTGCAGTCAGATTCTAGTACTGACAAATTTAATTCCTTCCGGATGGAACTCTATGTTTCATTTCCATCCTTCTGTTTGTCTATCTTTCTGTCTTTCTTTCTGTCTGTCTGTCTGTCTGTCTGTCTGTCTGTCTTTCTATCTGAAGAACCGGCGTAGTGGTTAGGCCATCGGTCTACAGGCGGTAGGGACTGGGTTCGGATCCCAGTCGAGGCATGGGATTTTTAATCCAGATACCGACTCCAAACCCTGAGTGAGTGCTCCGCAAGGCTCAATGGGTAGGTGTAAACCACTTGCACCGACCAGTGATCCATAACTGGTTCAACAAATGCCATGGTTTGTGCTATCCTGCCTGTGGGAAACGCAAATAAAAGATCCCTTGCTGCTAATCAGAAAGAGTAGCCCATGTAGTGGCGACAGCGGGTTTCGTCTCAAAATTTGTGTGGTCCGTAACCAAATGTCTGACACCATATAACCGTAAATAAAATGTGTTGAGTGCGTCATTAAATAAAACATTTGTTTCTTTCTTTTTTCTATCTGGAGATACTCTCAGAATGCTTGTTTTACTTCACTATTTAATCAACCTGTAAACCATAGTCCTGTTACTGTTCATTAAAGTTTTGAAGAATTAACTTTCTTTAATTACGATTTCATTGTTGTTGTTTTTTGTTTCAGCTAAACTAGTCCCTCTTGCTTATGGTATTAACAAGCTGCAGATATCCTGTGTCGTTGAAGATGACAAAGTAAGTATGCCTATAAACCTTAATAAATGTTCATTATGGTGTCCGGGTTGGGCGAGTGTGTGCAGTCACAGGCCTTTCCCCAGGATTCTTTCAAGGCATTTACATTTTTAGCATCAGTATACACTGTTCGAGATTAAAAGTTTTGGGCAGTATCCCAGATGGATACTAACAATTCAAAATCTGGTATCCCACCTGAGAATTTAGTATCCCACTTTAATGAAATTCATAAATAACATCATAACAAATTTGGACGACACCGTTCTCGTTCCCAATCTATTGCTACACCGCAATCAAAATCGCAGAATTCGTGAAATTCGCAATCAAATGGAATTGGCAAAAAGATTTGCTGCATCTATTTTTGCGTAATATTGACATAAATTAATATTTAGCAGTAATCAATAAGTGTTTTTGACATTACTAACGATAAACCTACCTGTATCAATTTTCTGCAGATGTGGAATCGATCAATATCTCAAATAAAATTTGAAGGGAGGAAACATCCAACAAGAACAATAGCGATTTAGCGGTTCCCAGCATTAGACCGAGTACGAGTTGGGGGAGATATTGTTACGGCATAGCATTAGACTGAGTAAGAGCTCAAAAATACTGTTACTTAACTTCACCAGTAAATGACGACTCACTGTTTCAACAAAAAATAAAAATGCATGATTAAAAAAACCAAGAACCTTATATGGTATCCCGGTAGGATACTGGGTTCTTGAAGTCTGGTATCCAAAATTAAATTCTGGTATCCCCGGGATACTGGGATACCGTTAATCTCGAACACTGGTATAAGACAAATCAAGCCAAAATAAGTGGAGTAGTAGGTTGAAAACAGTTAAGTGTTTGCCTTCAATCCAGCTAATCATGTTTTATTTTATATTTCTTCAATTATTTTTATTTAATTTATATTATTTATTTTATTTTATGTTTATTATGTCAGCATTCTGTTAAAACCCGGCAGAGTTCTCGTTGGGTGAAAATTAAAGGTGGGCGGCTGGGCGACTCCGACAAGTCCCCCACCCAATCCTTCCTCGTCCTTCCAAGTAAATCAGAAAAAAAATCCACTGAAAACATTTGAAAGCTTGGTTACTGTTACATGTTAGTTGACTATGGATAGCCTACCCCTTATTTAGCCCCTCGGTATCTAGTACCAAAAAAAGAGTGGTACGGTGTATTTTATGTAATTGAACTGGAGATAATGTCAGTCTCATTCACAGGCATTCATTTTGGTGAATCGATTAGTTTTAATATTATATTAAAAGAGTAGCCCATGAAGTGGTGACAGCAGGTTTCCTCTCTCTCTATATCTGTGTGGTCCTTAACCATATGTCCGACACCATATAACCGTAAATTAAATGTGTTGAGTGGCGTAGTTAAATAAAACATTTCCTTCTTTCTTTGGAATAAAATTTTAAACTTCTTGTAATTGCTCAACAGAAATCATTTAAGGAGAGTGACCGCTAGTAAGTTAAAAAGAAAAGAAAAGTGATTTGGGTAATTATTTAAAAAAAATTAAAATTGACCCACAAATAATTAAAAGGATTTAATGATTTTTTTCTTTTTCTTTCAGATTGGCACAGATTTTCTGGAAGAGGAAATCACGAAACATGAAGATTTCATTCAATCCATTGACATTGTTGGCTTTAACAAGATCTAATATGTGTGTGTTCTCATTTCAGTGCTATGGTGTAAATTAAAAATGTCAAGACACTGTTTAAATTTATTGTGTTGTGTGTGAAGTTGAAGTTTGTTTTGTTAACGACAAAGATAATTGTGGCCCATAGTCTTAAGAGGAAACTCGGTAAAAAAAATGCATGAGTAGTAAAGGAACTTTTTTCTGCACCTTTCCACAGACAGGACAGCACATACCACAGGGAAGGAAGAGGAATGTATGAGTAACAACCTTTCAACATATACTAAACAAAAATGCAAATATTAAGTTAGTTTTCCATAATTTATTCACTTTAAATCTATTAGCTGTAAAAGTATTTATTTTGTAAATATTTTAAGGCTATGTTGATCCCCGTCAGTGGGCCCATTAGGCTATTTCTCGTTCCAGCCAGTGCACCATGACTGATATATCAAAGGCTATGGTATGTGCTATCCTGTCTATGGGATGGTGCATATAAAAGATCCCTTGCTGCTAATTGAAAAGAGTAGCCCATGAAGTAGCAACAGTGGGTTTCCTCTCTCAATATCTGTGTGGTCCTTCATCATATGTCCGACGCCATATAACCGTAAATAAAATGTGTTGAGTGTGTCGTTAAATAAAACATTTCCTTCCTTTAAATCCATTAGCTATAAAAGTATCTATTTTGTGAACATTTTAATCATATGTTGACAATCTTAATTGCCAAATTAATTGTATTGTGAAAATATATGTACATTTAATTATAATATTTGCATTTCTTTTGTTCGGTATTTTTTAATCCATGGCTATTAAATTATGGTAAGTAAGTTAAGAAGATGTCTGTTCAGAAGAAATAAGTATTATTAATGATGCACTCAGCACATTTTAATTTAAGTTTATAGAGAAGTCTGACATGATTAGGATCCAGGATTGTTGTTTACGATTAGGAGCAGGCGATTTTTGGTATGCATCACCCATAGAAACAGGATAGTACCTACCACAACCTTTGTAAAATTATTGGAGCGCTGACTGGGGGGAAAAATGGCACCGTCCAACCTCTAAATTTATTTTTAATTTTTGTGGAAAATTTCATGTAGAAACAAATGCTGAAAACAATTGAATGTTTTGTGACATGAACTGGCGACGGTGGGTTTCCTCTCTCAATATCTGTATGGTCCTTAACCATATGTCCCACGCCATATAACTGTGGGGGGCAGAATGTAGCCCAGTGGTAAAGTGCTCGCTTGATTCACGGTCGGTCGGTTTGAGATCGATCCCCATCGCCCATTGGCCTGTTTCTTGTTCCAGCCAGTGCACCACGAATGGTATATTGAAGGCTGTGGTATATGCTGTCCTGTATGTGGGATAGTGTATATAAAAGAACCATTGCTGCTAATCAAAAAGAGTAGTCCATGAAGTGGCGACAGCGGGTTTCTTCTCTCAATATCGGTGTGGTCCTTTACCATATGTCCGACGCCATATAACCATAAAGAAAATGTATTGAGTGCGTCGTTAAATAAAACATTTCCTTCCTTCCTAAAACAAATGCTTTAATCAATCTAATTAAAATTAGCTCCACTATTACATGTGGATCTAACACCAGCCAGTTGGAGCTCATGTCCACCAATCAAAACCTTACTTGCAGAATCCTGCCAGTGATTTAAAAATAATTTGAAAACATTCCGAATTATCCGACGGTACACATGTTTCGTGTGAATTACGAATGCCGTAAAACATGTTTTATTTTATAAAATAAATAATTTGTAATGTAAAACTGAAGATTGATTTAGGTTTTTTTTTTATAAATAAATATATAATTTTTAATGTAAAATTGAAGACTGATAACCCATCCCATACGTATTGGTATGGTTCGTTGTACTGCGGCCACTAAAATAGACTCGCCCGATATTTTTAGAATTTGTATGCTCCCAAATAACGTTATAAAAGGCGAAGTGTGATTGGTCAATATTTAAATTATTATTTACAGACGAAATGTTACCTGGACATTGGGGACTACGCAGTGTTGTTAGCAATCCGATTAAAATTAGTTATACTGGTCTAAATAAGGCATTCGTAATTCACATGAAACATATCGTATATCCTCAGAATAATTCAGAATGTTTTCAAATTATTTTTAAATCGCTGGCAGGATTCTGCAAGTAAGGGTTTGATTGGTGGACATGAGCTCCAACTGGCTGGTGTTAGATCCACATGTAATAGTGGAGCTAATTTTAATTAGATTGATGCTTTAATATGATTCAGTCAATGAAAGTTAAATTTTGTTTTGTTAAAAGAGCAGATTGATTTTATTAATCATCAACTATTGGATGTCAAACAGTTGGTAATACATGTGTTTGATTTGTAGTCGTGGAAACGGCTACATTTTTCCATTAGCAGCATTCATTCATTTCCACTTATTTTCGTGCTTATATCCAATTAAGGTTCAAGCACGCTATTCTGGGCACACACCTCGGCTATCTGGGCTGTCTGTCCAGGACAGTGGGTTAGTTGTTAGTTGGTTAGTGGTTAGTGAGAAAGAAGAGGGTATAGTGGCCTTACACCTACCCATTGAGCCCTTAAGAACTAGCTCTGGGTTGGAGCCGGTACCGGGCTGCGAACTATGTACCTACCAGCCTGTAGACCGATGGCTTAACCACTGCGCCACCGAGGCCGGTCATTAGCAGCAAGGGATATTTTATAATATAAGCACTTAATATGACAAGCAGAATTCATGCGGTGATGCATCTTTTTTTTTTCAATTAATTTTTTTTAAAGCATGGATTACACAGAAAAGGTGGGTATATTTTATACCGAAATAAGGGGCATTTTTAATAAATCGGAATGCACGTTGCGCGATGGCATTTTTTTTCACTGCATCCTCTATTATTTTAGCTATGTACAACCCTGACATTTACTGTCTTTGCATTTTACTTCCAAAAATGGTTATGTTTTTGCATTATAAGTTATTAGGTTAATTTCATATTATATATTTCAAGTATCAATAGTTTTATTTTTAAAACAAAATAATATCGTTTATATTAATCGGACAAGAGCTATAACCAAGGTAGAATTAAAAAACAAAATGAGTTATTTCCCTTGTATTGAAACATTCGGTAAATATACTCTTCAAAAAAAGAAACGCAAAAGGGTACAAATGGGTTATAACTCCGATTTAATGTTTCCTACCGGTTCATGCTTTGTGAATATAAGGTCATTGCATGTCCCAAACACATTCCCACGGTTACATTCGATAAAACGCAGCTACTGTACAATAAAGTTCCAAAATGTGAATATTCGCAAAAACGCAGCCACGTGCAAACCATGTCACCACTGCACGTGCGTTGTCTGCACGTGCAACATGAACACCGACAGTATAAAAGTGCAGGGTGTTCGCTTGCCTGGCCTCTGTATCTGGCCGACAGTTGACAATCCAGGACATGCTACGTCTCGGTGAACCGCAGAGAAACAATGCCATCGGCCGACTAGACGCAGGCGAATCCAGAACGGCCGTTGCCAGGGCATTCCATGTGTCCCCAAGCACCATCTCCAGACTGTGGGACCGTTACCAGCAACATGGATCAACACGTGACCTCCCTAGATCCGGTCGACCACGGGTCACTACCCCCGGGCAGGACCGCTACATCCGGGTACGCCACCTTCGGGAACGATTGACTACTGCCACCTCCACAGCCGCAGCAATACCAGGTTTGCGCAGGATATCCGACCAGACCGTACGGAACCGCCTACGTGAGGTAGGAATTCGTGCCATACGTCCAGTTCGAGGTGTCATCTTAACACCACAACACCGTCGACTCCGACTGCAGTGGCGCCAGATTCATCGACAATGGCCTCAACTGCGATGGAGACAGGTGTGGTTCAGTGACGAGTCCCGATTTCTGCTCCGACGTCATGATGGAAGATGTCGCGTGTATAGGCGTCGTGGTGAACGTTATGCGGCAAACTGCGTGCAGGAAGTGGACAGATTCGGCGGGGGTAGTGTCATGGTGTGGGCAGCCATCTCACACACTGGCAGAACTGACCTGGTCCACGTGCAGGGCAACCTGAATGCACAGGGCTACATTGACCAGATCCTCCGGCCACACATCGTTCCAGTTATGGCCAAGGCCAACGCAGTTTTCCAACATGACAACGCCAGGCCTCACACAGCACGTCTCACAACGGCTTTCCTACAGAACAACAACATTAATGTCCTTCCTTGGCCATCGATATCACCGGATTTGAACCCAATTGAGCATCTATGGGACGAGTTGGACCGACGCCTCCGACAGCGACAACCACAGCCCCAGACCCTGCCCGAACTGGCAGCAGCCTTGCAGGCCGAGTGGGCCACCATCCCCCGGGACGTCATCCGTACTCTGGTTGCTTCAATGGGCAGGCGGTGCCAGGCAGTTGTCAACACACGCGGAGGCCACACCCGGTATTGACTCCAGATGACCTTGACCTTTGTGGTGTGTCCTATCACTTACTCACAATGGACTAGAGTGAATTGTGAACAATCCTGCAACATTTGGTAATTATCGGACTCACCATTCAATAATTAAATCAATTCTCCAAATGTTACGACAATGTGGTTTTGCGTTTCTTCTTTTGAAGAGTATATTAAAGGAATGCACGGTATAACTCCGGGATAACAAACAAGTTTGGTTTGTTTAACGACACCACTAGAACACATTGATTTATTAATCATCGGATATTTGATGTCAAACATTTGTTAATTTCGACATAGTATTAGAGTGGAAACCCGCTACATTTTCTCATTAGTAGCAAGGGATCTTTTATATGCACTATCCCATAGACAGGATAGCACATACCACGGCCTTTGATATACCAGTCGTAGTGCACTGGATGGATCGAGAAATAGCCTAATGGGCCCACTAACGGGGATCGATCCGAAACCGACCGCGCATCAAGCGAGCGCTCTACCACTGGGCTACGTCCTGCCCCCGGATAACAATGTATCCTAACTACCCCTAATGGCCCAGCACCAACGCATTTAATACGGAGCCAGACAAAAGAGAACTGGCTCAGAGCAGTACGCACCTGCACTTACACTCAGAGGGAGTCTGACAAAAGAATAGGGAAGGACCAAATTAGGTACGAAATGACTATGGTACGAAATGACCATGGTACGAAGTGACTAGCAACCAGAATACCGGCTCACTCTACCAAATGTGTGACTGGATTGGGCAGACGAATGAAGTATGGGAAAAATGGAAGAGTAGGACCAGAAAAACAAACAAAAGGCTAACAAGAAGAAACAAGGCACAAGCTTTTCAGCCTTTACCTCCCGGCCCTATAGGGTCATTATACACAAGCCCTTGTAAGGGCTGTCATCAAGACTTCCACGAGTTATCCCCACCAACCGGCCATGCCCTTTTAAGGGCAAATTCGGGAGGAAACGATCGCCCAATCGATCAAGCTCTCCGAAGGGCTAAAATTAGGGTGGCAACCACGGGAGACCAACCCCGACGGCCCCCAATAGGCATGGTTCCAGCACGAGCTACAATACGGCAAACTAAGTCAAAATTACTCAGATAGATAGTTCCCTTTCCATTCGATCGACCGTTCCACATTATGTGCCAAATTACCTCATGAAAACTGCGCAATCTTATATTTTAGACTTAATCCTACGAAACATTAAAAAATCAATAGCACCACAACTGCCCCCGCCCGCTGCCGACCCTGTTTGGGCTGCTCGTGCTCTCTTGCACTTGCCAACGCGGGCGGTCCATCCTCCCACCCCAAACCATTTCCTGTCCTGAACGGAAGAGCCGGCATAAGTCGACACCTGTGCCCATGACAGGCGTGCTCTACAGCAGCATGCTCAGAATGTGCACGTTGAGCCCTATGACCTGGCCTGATAACACCGGATATATATATAAGCCAGGTCAGTGCCTGAAATAACGGGTGTTGAGGGTTGCTTTGAAAATCTGGTGAAAGTAATGTAGGCTTTTTTGATCCGACTGAAAATGCGCAAAACTATATTAAAAGGACACTCCATTGGGACAAGGGGGAAAAAAAAAAAAAAAAAAAAAAAAAAAAAAAAAAAAAAAAAAAAAAAAAAAAAAACCCCCCCCCCGTAAATAATTTTAGTTTGGTCTGACTTAAAACGAAAAGTAAAATAGTTTTGGAAATAACAGAAAAAATATTATTTTTGTGTGAACTTTACACATCAATGGGCTCAAAAATAAATAACTTGTAGCAAATTTCACAGTGTGAAAAAAAAGCCGTTCCCTGTGGGCTCAATACTGACTGACATATACCGCGTTAACATAAAAGCAGTAGGCTACAGTAGTCGCCTCTAGGCTCAAAACATTTAACAAACACCTAAATTATGGATCCCGTTAGAGTTATGCTAATTCGACTTCTTTCTTGTATATTTCGTAACAAATCATTGATGCTCTGCAATATAGATGGAAACCATGATATCGATATTATTGAAGTATTCTACGCATATTTACCACGTCACTCAAACACATTTCAATGATATTTCGACATTTTCCGATAAAGTTACGAAAATTGCCGGAATCGTTATCATAAAACGTCATCATTTCTTGACGTGACGTCAACAATGCTTTGACGCTTTTAATATCCTTATTGATGTCAAAGCGATACTACGTACATTGTTTTGGCTGAATATAATTTAACTTAAAAATGTGTGAACAGAATCGCTATTTGACATTTAAAAGGATATTTATTTTTTAAATGTGTATAAATGTAAAGTGTGAATGGGTCTAAATACTACCTAATGACGACTGCTAACTACCGCGCTGTTCTATTTTAATATTTTCCGCAAGTGAGAAGTGGATACATCAAGAGGTAAGTTTTTATTTGATTGTTTATCCAGTGGCATAACAAGGGGGAGGGGGGGGGGGAGGGCACAGGTATCCCCAAACAATAACGTCAAATATGTTATAGTAACGTTATATAACTATAGTATTTGTTTCAGTTTGAGGGTACCTGTGGAGGGGAGGGGGGCATGCCCCCCCCCCCAATCAAATATATTTTTAAAACTATTAAATTTTTATAAAATCATACATATCCTGGCGTCATATATTTTCGATACGATAAGCAAACAAAATTAAAATATAATGAAAACAATATTTCGTACATAAAATAATACTTTACCTTTCTCAAGTCACATTAGTTTATTGTGAAAAACAGTGATAATCTCCCATGAACGCAAAGTTTTACTCCACCCCAACCCCCCCCCCCCCTCCGCCTCTAAGTGTCAGAATCACCAAATACTTGACATTCAGTAGCCAATGATTCATTAATCAATGTGCTCTAGTGGTGTCGTTAAACAAAATCAACTCTTGAAAAGGGCTCCAAAATAAAATTCACCCCCCCCCTCCATATACGCGCCTGCGACAAACTTGCATGCTGTATGAAGACAACTAACGATAACCGTTAATAACTACAACACACAAGTTTATTAAAGTTCTGTTCCAGATGGTAGTTGTGCTTGTATTTTTCAATGTTAAATGGTGGGTGGGTGGTTGGGGACGTAGATCTGTGGTACAGCGCTCGCCTGATGCGCGATCGACCTATGATCGATTCCCGTCGGTGGTCCCATTGGGCTATTTCTCGTTTAAGCCAGTGGTCTACAACTGGTGTAACCAAGGCCATGGTACGTACTATCCTGTCTGTGGGATGGTGCATATGAAAGAACCCTTGCTGCTAATCGAAAACGAGTACCCCATGAAGTGGCGACAGCGGATTTCCACTCTCAATATTTGTGTGGTCCATAACCATATGTCCGACGTCATATAACCGTAACTAAAATGTGTTGAGTGCGTCGTTAAATAAAACATTTCCTTCCTTGTTAAATGCTGTTACAGAGAAACATTGTGAAGCGAGATTGTAGCTTTAACTCTAAGAACATATATATATATATATATATATATATATATATATATATATATATATATATATATATATATATATATATATTCCATAGTTAAGTACTTTACCTTCTTATCGAGCAAAATTAATGGTATCTGGACGATTTCCTATCTCGTAGAAATAACTACCCAGCGAACCCGATCGTATACTTTATACTACGATCACCGTTATAAAGATAGGCTCAGATAGCAGGACTCTTTGAAAATACTAAATGACTCTTTTTATGTGTTTTTCATGAAACAGCAGACACTCGTATTAGTCCAGGAGCTGACACCACTTTAATCATGTTTTCTGTTGCAAAAATTTTGCGGCTATTTCTTGGTTTAGCCCATCCTGGGGCATGAGTAATTGGCAGTCTTGCAAGTTGTATCCTGTGCTTTACTGAACAAATTGCATTTTTCTTGTATTTCGTGACCACATATTTTCACCGGAAATTATGGGGTAGGGGAAACATAAACTGCTGTAGATTCTTTATTTCTTGCTCTGCTGCATCATACCACCACTCAAAATGTGTGTCTTGGTGTGCTCTTCCAAAAGGAATATGCAATATGCAAATTACTTTGATAATTAGGTCACCGGAGGTCAAAAGGTCACCGATTTTGACGACTGCCTAAAAACAATTCACCAAAAATACATGTTTTCAAACAAAATCAATTTAATGCCTTATTTCTTAGCCAAGACGCTAGGAAAGTTTTTAAGATAGCTGGTAACTTTATAGAACAAATTTTATACATAAAAAAATTAGATGAAACTTTGTAATGTTTTTCAAAATAGCCACTTTTCTTACTTCAAAAGTGAATTTGCAGATAAGTGCCTCAGATATTTGCCAAAGTTATTTTATATATATTTGCCAAAGTTTTTACAATGCCTCTCCCTTAGCCAAATCACCTGCATGCAATGGGTATGGCAATGAACTGCTATTGCCCACTAAATTCAATACATCTGATCGTAGACAATGGGCAGCCTCTTCAACCAGGAATTGAACCTTCGTCTTTTCCTGTGCGTATGCATAGATCTCAAGGACATCAATAGTACACGGAAATACGACTAAGCCTAGCTTCCTGGTAATCTTTTCTACCTTCACTTTGTCTTTATATACCTTGCATATTTTCAATTGTAATGATTGGGAGGTGTAATCAGAATCTGCAGTGCCAAGTTCAGATAGAGTGGCAACATACTCCTGCAAGTTTTGTTAGCATAACACCTCCTTTCTCTACAATGACTAAATTAACATGTTCTTTAACTACAGAAAATGCTTTGTCGTGCACATCAAAACGCTT
This sequence comes from Gigantopelta aegis, assembly GCF_016097555.1. Classification (NCBI taxonomy): domain Eukaryota; kingdom Metazoa; phylum Mollusca; class Gastropoda; order Neomphalida; family Peltospiridae; genus Gigantopelta; species Gigantopelta aegis. The sequence goes on from NC_054705.1 coordinate 20,941,700, forward strand.
TGTTGCACGCTCTTCATATTTTCTTTTTGCTGCAGCTAGGTACAACTTTCTATAAATGTTATGGTATTTAACTTCCTTAGCCACGAAATCAATATCCCCTATTTTTGTCAATAATTTTGTGTCATTACAGTCCTTTGCAGCTTTCAAGATACTGTCCTGTGCATCATTTGTCACACACCGAGAAGGAGTTTCAAATTTATTCACACCACCGGCTCGTATTCTAAAATGAGGACAAAATATGCAGTTTTTATCAAACACCCCTGAAGAAGTGGTGACCAGAGATGAAATTGCAGAACAAAGCAGGGGTCGTCCAACAAAATATGCAGTTTTTATCAAACACCCCTGAAGAAGTGGTGACCAGAGATGAAATTGCAGAACAAAGCAGGGGTCGTCCAGTCTAGCTCTCTTCGTCATCATCAGTGGCTTTACTGGTAGGGGTAGTAGGGCGTACGGTTGATGTCATTTTCCCAACTGCCGTGAAATTGCGATAACAGCTTTTATGGTAAACATCATATTGTCCATACTCTTCTGGAAGCGATTGACATACCAGGATGTACTTTGAATTTTTGTAGAGACCCACAGCCCTGGTTTTCGCAGCACACCTAACTGCATCTCATGTTTGGGAAGAAAATGGACGAGTCGATTCTGTACAGTTGGGTCCTATATGCAGGAAACAGCGATATTGGCGGTTGTCAGCACTTGTTGAAGGTGCATTAAGCATGATCCGACATCATTCCTGAAAAAATAACAACAATTACAACCTACAGAGATAATTCTGTAGAGGCTGTGCATATTTCTGATAGGTAAATTGTAAAAACTTTAGCAAATATATATAAAATAACTTTGGAAAATATCTGCAAATTCACTTTTGAAGTAAGAAAAGTGGCTATTTTGAAACAAATGACAAAGTTTCATCTAATTTTTGTATGTATAAAATTTGTTCTATAAAGTTATCCTGCTATCTTAAAAACTTTCCCAGCGTCTTGGCTAAGAAATAAAGGCATTAAATTGATTTTGTTTGAAATAGTTTTTTTTGGTGAATTGTTCTTCACATTTGTGTCTATATGTTAGGCAGTCGTCAAAATCGGTGACCTTTTGACCTCTGGTGACCTAATTATCAAAGTAATTTGCATATTGCATATTCCTTTTGGAAGAGCACACCAAGACACACATTGTGAGTGGTAGTATGATGCAGCAGAGCAAGAAATAAAGAATCTACAGCAATTTATGTTTCCCCTACCCTATAATTTCCGGTGAAAATATGTGGTCACGAAATATGAGAAAAGTGCAAATTTTTCAGTAAAGCACAGGATACAACTTGCAAGACTGCTAATTCCTCATGCCCCAGGATGGGCTACACCAAGAAATAGCCGCAAAAATTTTGCAACAGAAAACATGATTAAAGTGGTGTCAGCTCCTGGACTATAAATAGAGGCTATTTCATGTTTTTTTACGAATACGATTTTAATGTCAACTCGTAAAAATATGGTTTTCACACATCACGAGTTGACATAAAAATCGTATTCGGAAAAACACCACGAAATGGTTTATTTATTATATACATATTTCCTAATTTTTGACAATATCTTTCGCTCTTTAGTAATATCTTTCGCTTATCCTATCGAAAACACGTAACGTCATGATATATTTCTTCCTATGGAACTTTGCCAGAAAATTTACTTTACCATAGACTTTTAAAAAGAAATTTGATTAAAATTTATCTTTATTAACATTTATTTAACAATACTGCGGTGCAAACATACCTGACAAAGCGATCCTCTAAAAAATCCCACAAAAACAAAACGAGTGGAACACCGTTAAATTCTTACACTTACACTCGATAACACTACATTGTGTCATCATTATTTAGTTTCGTCTTCAATTTGTTTTATATATTTGATCGTAATTGCACTTCGTATCCCGTTTTTATAGGTACAGTTGTTTAAATTACATTTTTTATTTTTCAAATACGATCAGATGCATTAGTAATCATCAAATTTAAATAAGAAGAACAGAGACAAAGGGAGATAATTTAATCATGCACTTTTACAAAAAAGTAAATACGACTTCTATATTTTCGCTGTAGCTAAAATACAGTGAAAATATGACTTCACAGGATATGACTTTTATGGTTTCCGTAGATCTATATATTTCATTGCTATGCATATAATAAATAGTGATATTCATATTAGGCGTAAGGAGGGTAGTATGACTTGACGGTAATTCAAAATTTGTAAAGCTACCAACACTGAACTCGATTCTACATCCCAAAGTGGGTGGAAATAAAAAATGGTAAGATTTGAAGATTTATATAAAAAATTAAATAAGATTTGAAGATTTATATAAAAAATAAAATAAGATTTGAAGATTTATATAAAAAATAAAATAATAATAATTAATTAGTTTTTTTTTTTAAATCGGTAAAATCGAAAATGAAGAGTCATTAGAAGAAATACTCGTTAGTTTTTTGCTTTAAATTGTAATATCTTTATATCTGGCGGTGTCAAATTTATTTCTGAGTGTACAAGTACTTGGAAATTCGACTGATAAGAGTGGGTGGAAAAATAAGATGGTAAAGATATGATATTTTATTTTCTTATTTTTTAAAATTTGTTATTATTATTTTTTTAAGTCGGTAAAATTGGTATTACAAAAGTACTTGGCCTTTTTACAGCATTGTGTTATATTTCTGGTTTAAACTTAAGTTTCTTGCTTCAAACTGTAATAACTACTTAGAAGAGGTTTGTTTTGTTTAATGGCACCACTAGAGCACATTGATTTATTAATCATTGGCTATTGGATGTCAAACATTTGGTAATTTTAAGAGGAAATTCGCTACATTTGTTCCATTAGTAGCAAGGGATCTTTTATATGCACCATCCCACAGACAGGATAGCACATACCAAGGCCTTTGATATACCAGTTGCATTAACACTGGGCTACATCCCACGTCAACTACTTAGAAATTACTCCGATACGAGGGGCGGGGCGTATCCCAGTGATAAAACACTCGTCCGATCGACGGTCGGTCTAGGATCGATTCCCGTCATTTCTTGTTCAAGATAGTGCACCAAAAGTTAAGTTTATTTGGGCTGACGACACCACAAGAGAACATTCATTTACTAATCATCATTTACTGGATGTGACAAATTTGGTAATTTTGACATAGAGTCTTACAGAGGAAACCCGCTTCATTTTTTTCCATTAGTGCAAAAGGATCTTCTATATGCACCATATCAAAGGCAGTGGTATTTTTGGATTGCTTTTTTGAGTGTGCCCCTTTTCCCCTTAGTCCCCCCCAAAATATTCCTGGATCCGCCCTGATATTTATAGTCATTGCTCTCTCACATACTAAAAACGAATCTGATTGGATAGTTACTAAAAATTTCGGTAGCAAAACCATGTTTTTCCTTTGCATTTTATTCATTTTAATTTATTTTCGTGATTATATCTAATTGAGGTTCGAGTACGCTATCCTGGGCATATTGTCGACGCAACGACTTTTTGGGGGGCATATTGGAAAGGGACCACCCACAGTGTCCATGAGTCATGTTATGGGGAGACAAGAAAACATGAAAGGTACTGAGGGAAAAAGATGTATGATTGCAAGAGTAGATGGCACACCATCTTCATAAATGAAGGCTAATATTCGTTCCTCGTATTCAGTCTTGATACATGTCGTCAAGAAATCGTGCCACAAAATGCTTAAATTTCATTGGATGCGATGAGATCTGATTGCAACGAATCGCAACGCTCCTTATAGATTCCCTTGTTATTGTAAACAAAGATGGCAGCGTCAGCGTCCGTGGAAACGTGTCGTGTTTGTCACGATATGTTTAAAAAAAGGTTTCGGCGGTTAATTTTTGATATTGCTTTCAAGATTCTCACATGTTATCGATGCTGTGATTGGTCAGCGATGTCATCGTGTAAGGGACATAATCGGTGTTACAAATTTTCTTCCAATAGAGGGCGCTAGTAGTGGATATCAGTAATCTTGACTACATGTATCAAGGCTGAATACGAGGAACGAATATTAGCCTTGATTTATGAAGATGGCACACACGCCCCCTCCTGGATTCGCCGGTGCCTAGGCACACACAGACACACACACACACACACACACACACACACACACACACCCTCCTGGCTTCGCCGGTGCCTAGGCACACACACTGACTGGTTAAACTTGATCTGGGTTGCAGCTAGTACCGATGTACAAATCCTACGAGCCTTAACAGTGCTATATTTCAAACTTACATACTGGCGGATTCAGAGAAAAGTTATTGTCGCTTTAATGAACAGTACGTGGGTGGTAATCTCTTCAAGCAAACGGATTCGCTAGCTATTTAGTTATACAAAGTTATCAACTACAAAGAAATTATGTATTTTCCTCAAAGTGATTAACACCGTTTTTAAAAAACATGTACATTTATATATGTTATAATCACGTCTAAAGTACACTGCTGTCTTTAAAATTATTCGTTAATAGTAATGTATTATTGCAGACAGACAGAATACCACGACCTTTGTTACACCAGTTGTAGAGTACTGGCTGGAACGAGAAATGGCCCAATGGGCCCACCGACGGGAATCGATCCAAGATCGATCGCACATCAAGCGAGCTATGCCCCGCCGCGAGTAAGGTCTCCACGAGTACTCGGGCACGGGTCGAGTCTAGCAAGACTGAGTCCGTTCACAGGACTCGAGTACCCGTACAGTGTGGAATACAATGATCAACTATAAAACAATGGACAATGTAGGACAATAATTTCAGCAGTAAATAATCAACGATATAAGTGACACAATAATTATAAGATCATGCGCTAGTTTCTCTTTTTAAACTGGCCGTCCATCCATCACAACACTGAACATATCAACCGGTTTCTAAATGCAATACAATGGCATGATTTGGCATCCATGTTCAGCGCTGGAATTAAGATATGTAATGCTATTTTACTTTATTCCTTAGTCTCATCATCTAGTGTAAGTGTCGGGTACTCGGGTCTGGGTCGAGTTTGACCCACGAGTATTCGAGTCCAATATTTTGCACAAATATTACAGCTAAGTCCGTTAAAGCCACAATCTCGCCTCCTCATCTTATAACATCATTTCCAAATGCAATATACTAACACAGCTGTTGTTAAAATAAACTCGTGGCTTTTTTTCTATCAACGTAGGCCTATCGCGGTCCAAAAAAGTATTTTTTTCCCACGCGTTTTGAAATACAATATTTACAGAAAACAGTACCAAAAAAAGAAAAAAAAAGAAAAAACCCAGAAAAAAAACAAAAACAAAAACAAACAAAAAACAAACAAAAAACCCACCAACAAAAAACCCCAAAACATTATGGGAATTAGTGGCTAATGGCGTGTTAATACGTGTTTATATGGCCTAAATTAACGACCACACCTAGAGTGCTAAAGATATACAAGAACTGCGTGTCACGGGAAACCAAATAATGTGTTATTTCTGTTCTAAATGGTTAAATAATACATTTATTTATGTCACCTACCTAGCTTAATGAGGTCATCTAAAGTACACACTTTACCAATGCACGAAACCTTAGATCTCACTACACAGATGTCATCTGCCATTGAAACCCATGTTAAACTGCCCAACTTCAAGTGAAGATTGCCCATAGAACGGGTTCTCGTTGGCACCAACAACATACACCATTGCGAACATACATTATATAAGCATTTATTTTCACTGCAAAATTGAGAACATTTCCGTCTCAGTTTTTTGCTATATGACCGCATCTGGCTGTAGTACCGGTCCGAACAGGTGGTTCATTAATCGATTCACTCCGGCTGTCACGTGCGCTATATACCCATGTCCCAAAAGGTCGATGCACAATCTTGCAAAATAACATGGGCAAAATACAGCCAGAAGGCTTACCATTAAACATACATATTGTTTTAATTCTTCACCATTTCCTAGAAGTGAATATGTGAACCATAACATGTGTCACAATTAGGAACTATAGTGGACCGTGATCAATCAACTCTCACCCGGAAGTGATCTGTGTAGTGAGACCTTAAAGTCTAGTGACCAATTTTGTCAAACTTGGTTTGAAGTCAGTTTGATAATTTGGGTCATTTACACCATGAAAAGCTATACTAGAGCCGTGTAACTTATGAACTCTAACCAATACACAAAAAGATAGATGTACCATACCATCCAATAAAACTTCATATCACATTGTTACTCCTTGGTCATCCACACAATAGATGGCCATCAAACAAGCAGCCACTATATGGTAATGTATGACCTTGTTGGTAGTTCTGATATGGGGAACATACAAAGAAGATAATTATCTAATTAGTTCATTAAAAATATTAGTTTCCATCAATTGTTGCTATGGGCAACAATTGTTTCATAATGAAGTGTTGAAATCCTGGGTTTTTCTGTATATTTCAGCATGAAGATCCACATATTGTTAATGGCAGACACAAATTCTACTTTCATAGTAGAAAACTATGTTATATATTCACAATGCCATCAAAACTGTTTGTCATTATGACTGTACATTTGAAAAAAATCATTATGCACAAAATCACAGAAATTAGGGTGAATTTGGATATTGACCTTGTGACCTTGAATTTTGACCTTTTACAATGAGAAACTCAGTGTTAGACACTCAGATTAATTTATTTATTACATGTAAGAACACTAGAATATACATTTTGACAAACACACCCCTAAAAAATAAAAATAAAATAAAAATAAAAATAATAAAAATAAATAAAATTGACATGTTTGCAATATTTACCCAAACAGGGCCCCCATACACTTGGCTGAAATCAACATCGATGTGATTACCTTTTATAAGGATGCTACACTTGTACATTTTCATTTTAGCTTGCTAAAGTTATATATTTTGGGATAAACAGTAATTTCATGTTTTACATTATGGTCTCACTACACAGATGTCATCTGCCATTGAAACCCATGTTAAACTGCCCAACTTCAAGTGAAGATTGCCCATAGAACGGGTTCTCGTTGGCACCAACAACATACACCATTGCGAACATACATTATATAAGCATTTATTTTCACTGCAAAATTGAGAACATTTCCGTCTCAGTTTTTTGCTATTTGACCGCATCTGGCTGTAGTACCGGTCCGAACAGGTGGTTCATTAATCGATTCACTCCGGCTGTCACGTGTCCCAAAAGGTCGATGCACAATCTTGCAAAATAACATGGGCAAAATACAGCCAGAAGGCTTACCATTAAACATACATATTGTTTTAATTCTTCACCATTTCCTAGAAGTGAATATGTGAACCATAACATGTGTCACAATTAGGAACTATAGTGGACCGTGATCAATCAACTCTCACCCGGAAGTGATCTGTGTAGTGAGACCTTACCAGCCTTAATAGTGCTATATTTCAAACTTAATGGCGGACTCAGAGGAAAGTCATTGTAGCTTTAATGAACAGCACGTGGGTTGTAATCACTTCAAGCAAACGGATTCACTAGCTATTTAGTTATACAAAGTTATCAACTTACAAAGACATTATGTATGTTCCTCAAAGTGATTAACGTTTTTAAAAACATATACATTTATATTATGTTATAATATAATAATAATATGTATCACATCTAGAGTACTCTTCTGTCTTTAAAACTATTCTTATATAATAATAAAATTTATTTATGTATTATTGCTAATATTATATACCATAATTAATTATTATATAACATAATTTCTTTATAGTACACTGCAGCTGTCTATATATACTGAACAAAATAAGAAACTTCCGCTAACTTTGCTTGAACATAACTTGAAAAAACAAACCGGGGGAATAATTGTTATATATGCGTTTAAAGAGTGTCCCATGATGCATCGTTTGGTGCAAAAATCTTTTATATGCACCATTCCACAGACAGGATAGTACATAACACGGCCTTTGTTACACTAGTTGTGGAGCACTGGCTGGAACGAGAAATAGCCCAATGGGCCCACCGACGGGAATCGATCCAAGATCGATCGCACATCAGGCGAGCGCTGTACCAGAGCTACGCTCCGCCCCAAGAGAAATAAAATTCTGTTCTCTTTAACAAATATTACACGCGAAGTCCGTTAAAGCCACAATCTCGCCTCCACATCTTTTGACATCATTTCCAAAATGCAATATACTAACACAGCTGTTGTTATAATAAACTCGTGGCTTTTTAACTATTAACGTATATTAGTCAGTAGTCCTACCGTGGTCCGAAAAATAATTTTTGCTCGCGTTTTGAAATATACTCTTCAAAAGAAGAAACGCAAAACCATATTGTCGTAACATTTGGAGAATTGATTTAATTATTGAATGGTGAGTCCGATAATTACCAAATGTTGCAGGATTGTTCACAATTCACTCTAGTCCATTGTGAGTAAGTGATAGGACACACCACCAAGGTCAAGGTCATCTGGAGTCAATACCGGGTGTGGCCTCCGCGTGTGTTGACAACTGCCTGGCACCGCCTGCCCATTGAAGCAACCAGAGTACGGATGACGTCCCGGGGGATGGTGGCCCACTCGGCCTGCAAGGCTGCTGCCAGCTCGGGCAGGGTCTGGGGCTGTGGTTGTCGCTGTCGGAGGCGTCGGTCCAACTCGTCCCATAGATGCTCAATTGGGTTCAAATCCGGTGATATCGATGGCCAAGGAAGGACATTAATGTTGTTGTTCTGTAGGAAAGCCGTTGTGAGACGTGCTGTGTGAGGCCTGGCGTTGTCATGTTGGAACACTGCGTTGGCGTTGGCCATAACTGGAACGATGTGTGGCCGGAGGATCTGGTCAATGTAGCCCTGTGTATTCAGGTTGCCCTGCACGTGGACCAGGTCAGTTCTGCCAGTGTGTGAGATGGCTGCCCACACCATGACACTACCCCCGCCGAATCTGTCCACTTCCTGCACGCAGTTTGCCGCATAACGTTCACCACGACGCCTATACACGCGACATTTTCCATCATGACGTCGGAGCAGAAATCGGGACTCGTCACTGAACCACACCTGTCTCCATCGCAGTTGAGGCCATTGTCGATGAATCTGGCACCACTGCAGTCGGAGTCGACGCTGTTGTGGTGTTAAGATGACACCTCGAACTGGACGGCTGGCACGAATTCCTACCTGACGTAGGCGGTTCCGTACGGTCTGGTCGGATATCCTGCGCAAAGCTGGTATTGCTGCGGCTGTGGAGGTGGCAGTAGTCAATCGTTCCCGAAGGTGGCGTACCCGGATGTAGCGGTCCTTCCCGGGGGTAGTGACCCGTGGTCGACCGGATCTAGGGAGGTCACGTGTTGATCCATGTTGCTGGTAACGGTCCCACAGTCTGGAGATGGTGCTTGGGGACACATGGAATGCCCTGGCAACGGCCGTTCTGGATTCGCCTGCGTCTAGTCGGCCGATGGCATTGTTTCTCTGCGGTTCACTGAGACGTGGCATGTCCTGGATTGTCAACTGTCGGCCAGATACAGAGGCCAGGCAAGCGAACACCCTGCACTTTTATACTGTCGGTATTCATGTTGCACGTGCAGACAACGCACGTGCAGTGGTGACATGGTTTGCACGTGGCTGCGTTTTTGCGAATATTCACATTTTGGAACTTTATTGTACAGTAGCTGCGTTTTATCGAATGTAACCGTGGGAATGTGTTTGGGACATGCAATGACCTTATATTCACAAAGCATGAACCGGTAGGAAACATAAAATCGGAGTTATAACCCATTTGTACCCTTTTGCGTTTCTTTTTTTTGAAGAGTATACATTATTTACAGAAAACGGTACAAACAAAAAAAGAAAAAAAGAAAAAAAAGAAGAAGAAGAAAAACCCCCAAACAAAACCCCAAACAAGAAGTGCGTGTCACGGGAAACCAAACAATGTGTTATTTCTATTCTAAATGGTTAAATAATAAATGTATTTATGTCACCTACCTAGATTAACTAGTTCATCTAAAGTACTGAAGATATAAATAATAGTCACTGGCTGAGTCAGAGGTTTAGTCCGGGCTGGGCGTGCTTGAACCTTCAGTGGGTGAATTGGAACACGTTAATAGAGTTCCCGGTCCCGTTCTGCATTTTGTAGTTTCAACGTTACTTTGAAAAAAAGTCATTATATAGCTAGTGGCGAAGGTGTGTGTGTGTGTGTGTGTGTGTCTCTCTCTCTCTCTCTCTCTCTCTCTGTGTGTGTGTGTGTGTGTGTGTGTGTCTCTGTGTTTTTTGATATGGTAGTGACGGACATCTTGGAATATGTACAAATATGATTATAATCACCATGAAACATACATCACACTATAGATTGACCCTGAAATAGTGGTAGACACTGAAATAGTGGTAGAGACACTGGTTCTCCCACTTTAAGTCGTTTAGTTTTAAAACTATAGTGAAATGGATGATTTTGATAATGGTAGTGGCGGACATCTTCGAATATGTACAAATATGATTTTAATCACCAAAAAACATGCATCACACCACAGCTTGACCCTGAAATAGTGGTAGAGACACTGGTTCTCCCACTTTTAAGTCGTTTAGTTTGAAAGCTATGGTGAAAGACGATTTTTCTGATAATGGCTGCGGCGGCCATCTTGAAAAACCCAAAAGCAAAAAGCTATGTTCGTGTAAGTGCTTATATGTCCTAACTATAGAGTAATAAAACAATTTTATGTCTTGGTCTGTTGTGCCGCGACTTTTTTCACACTACGCGAATTCGCAAGCGAATGGGTCAGGCAAACGAGAGAAAACTGTAGAACAAACACGAAGTATATTGCGATTACACACTGTACGCGTGCCAACACTTAAACGAGCGTATTTACAGTATAGAATCCAGTGGCGGAACGAGATAATCCATTTGTGTGTGTGTGTGTGGGGGGGGGGGGGGGGGGGGGGGGGGGGGGGGGGGGGGTGGGGGGGGGGGGGGGGGGGGGGGGGGGGGGGGGGGGGGGGGGGGGAGATGCAAACGTTCCCAAAGGAATTCCTCGGATTCTACAATGTAAATGTATAAAAAAGGAGCACAAACCATGGCCTTTGTTGAACCAGTTATGGATCACTGGTCGGTGCAAGTGGTTTACACCTACCCACTGAGCCTTGCGGAGCACTCACTCAATTTTTGGAGTCGGTATCTGGATTAAAAATCCCATGCCTCGACCTGGATCCGAACCCAGTACCTACCAGCCTGTAGACCGATGGCCTAACCATGACGCCACCGAGGCCGGTCTTCAGAGGAAACCCGTTATATTTGTTTTTCTGTTCATTAGAAACAAGGGATCTTGATTATACACTTTGGAACATGCTACGTCCTTTAATAAACCAATCGCGAAGAACTGGTTGGGACCGGAAAACCTAGTTACGTTAAGTTATAAAACTAGTATTGATACAGTAGCTTTAAATATCTAGTGAGAAACGAACATGCACGATTATTTGAAAAATGTGCTCAAATTATCCGCAATTACCGCAAATGACGGCAAATATCGAAACACTAAACTGAGTAGGTTTTTTTTTATTTCAACGTAACCTAGCTCGAAATATTTGTGGATAAATATATGCTGTTATTCTGCGCATCATTACGTCTCATAAAAGTGTTCTTAACAAACATGTATTTCTTATAATAATCGCTTGCAATGTGTTATTATTTATAGAATTATAACATTAATTGTCAATTTATATAGTAAGACAATAACACTAAAAAAAGGTAGAAAAAAAAAGAGAAAGACAAAAAAAAAAGAAAGAGTAAAGTAAAACAGTGATACAACACTTATTAGGACTATTTCTTTATTTTTTATTTTTCTTTCTTTCTCTCTTTCTTTCTTTTGTTCTTTCTTTCTTTTTGTCTTCCTTTGTTTCGTTCGTTCGTTCTTTCTTTCATTCTTTTTTCTTTTTCTTTTCATTCGTTCATTCATTCGTTCATTAATTAATTCATCCATCCATCATTTCTAAACACACGATATTAACTCCCCCCCCCCCCCACACACACTACAGATACATTTTATTTTGTTAAAAATATACATTTTGTAGGCATACATACATATTAATAAATAAAATAATATAATGTGCACATTGCGGTAAATGTTAAGTAGCATCGGGTTACAATCGATAAAAGTCACTAGTAAATGGGTAATACACGCATAGCAATAATATACAATATAATAACATATGTCATGAATCAATGTTGTCTGTTCTATGCGTGATAGCAGTGGTGAAATATTTACACAATTTAATTAGCTGCTTTTAATTGCCAATGGACAGTAGATGCGTTTATTTAAATGTTGATGGTTTATTATAATAAAAAGGTTTAATATATTTATCTCTTATGGAACTGTAGAAAGGACACACTAGAACAAAGTGATATTCGTCTTTTACTACATACATATTGCAGACTACAAATTGTATTATTTCTGTCAACATTGTGGTATCTACCCGTTTCTATAAAAAGATTATATATGTACTCAAAATATGTTTATATTTCAGGGCAATATTTATAATTACCCCAGCCACACACACACACACACACACACACACACACACAGACCACATACACACACACACACATATCTACACACACACACACACATCTACACACACACACTTACACACACACATCTACACACACACACACACACACACAGACAGACACACACACACAAACACACACACACACACAAACACACACATACATACATACACACACACATAAACACACACACATACACGTACGTACACACACACACACATACACACACACACATACACACACACATAAACACACACACATACACACACGTACGTACACACACACACATACACACACAAACACACACACATACACACACGTACGTACACACACAGACGCACACACACACAAACACACATATTCACACGTACGTACATACGCACACAAACACACACACATACACACACAGACGCACACACACACACACAAACATACACACACGCACACACACATACACACAAAACACACACACAAACACACGCGCGTGCACACACACACACACACACACACACACACACAACACTGTCGGTCATAAAACTGCCATTCTAATACGAGAACCGTTATATATTTGATTGAATAAAACATATTTTATTATACAAGAAACAAAATAATCAGGCACAAGTTTGACAACTTACGAGACCTCCTTCTATATACATACAATATACATGGCTACTTTATTACATAGTTGTATATTTAAACTACATTTAAACAGTGGAAGGAAATATATTATATACAAAAGAACATGAAAGAAAAAAAACAAGAAAAGAAATAGTAATTTAATAGATTACACAAATAATACTTCATGTAGAGTCTATAGTTACTCAAAATATGTTTTAAAGGCGCCAGATCCTAGTTTTAACCAGTAAAAAACGGACACTAAGTTCATTGATTTACAAACCTGTAACTACATTTAGATGAAGTTACAATAGAGTGAAAGAAGAGTCTGTGACGTTAAAACAAGAAATATCCTTAAAAATAGACTAGAAAACGAATCAATAAACCGCTACTTCTCAGACGCACGTGCGTTTTTAAAAATATGATAAAATATAAGTAATGTTTGATTTCAGTGATCATAAACGGCTCTAACAGTGAAACATATGCTGTAGTGTTTAAAAACTAGGGTCTGTCCCTTTAATATTTCAGGGCAATATGAACTCTCCCCCCTCGTCCCCCGTCACAACTCTTACACAGTAGATCATGCCACTGCCATTCTAACACCAAAACCGTTATATCAACATGCTTAAATGGAAATTCCACGACATTCCATGGTGTATTATGTGCCGAGATAATGGCCGGTAACTAAATGTTTTCATTATTAAGTCGTTAGCGACATACAGTAATACCGCTTATGACCAACATGATAGGCCAATTACCCGACATGCTGCCAATATTAGCAGATTAATGTGGAAAGCAACTCCGTCTAAATACAATAACAATGTACGTCTAGCAAGTACTGTGTTATTAACCTTTTCGCTTATTGGGTAGAATTCGTTTAGTATAGCAGGGATATACCGGACGCACAAAACTTGAGTATAGGACGCACTAAAACTTAACTGGACCCGCAAAAATAGAGATACTGCGTCCCGTGGGACGCATAAAATATCTGACATTTTCAGTAACCCTGTCCACTATCAAAGATCGATCATTCTGTGTAACACACTATTTCTTTTCTACCTATAAACTGCGTATTCAAATGGGGATTCCCCATATGGAAAACAAAAAGTTTTAATCTCTGGGAACACTGCGTCTTTATCCTTTGCTGCGCTTAATCGGGTAAAGTTAGTAATTTCCGGAAAGAGATCGCGGATTTGCGATCATTAGGAACTTCTCGTCAACAGGCCGAACACAATCGGAAATTCCCGGGCGAATAAAACAAATTGGTTAAATGTTCTGATTTGCATTAACAAACAAGTAGCACGATTCATAAACAACGCATGGTATTGTGAGTGTCATTTAGTTTGCAGGAAATGGTTCAAATAATTATACAGATCAAAGTGAAATGTTGATTTTGAAAGAATAAACAATGAATACCGACATTGATTTCCCGAAAGGAAAAACAACAACACAGCTTGTTAAATTTACTTTAATGAAACGTATAGTATACACGTGATTTGTTGTCTGCAGCTCTCTGTCGTTTGTGTGGTTTTGGGACCCTTTGTTTTCAGGTTGGGACCCCCAGAAAAGAAAGAGATGAGTCCAAGGGACCCCCATTTCAGAAAAACAAGGTAAATCCCTGGTATAGTGCAATTTCGCAGGCCCGTAGCCCAGGATTTTGAGAGAGGGAGGTCGTTTAGGATGTTAAAAGACTCTATCTTACCTTTGACGGGAGGAAGCAGAATTTTTCCAAAGAGGGTAGCCTGAGTACTCTGACGGTAAGAGAGCTAGACGGACATTTGGACAGTTACCACGCTCTCTAACCATCGGAGAACAATCTATATCAATATTGCGCAATCTCTGCCTACCAAACGGTAGTTAAGATTCCCGCTCTAATACAAAAACGATCCTGTTAAATACCTTTACATCGATCATTTTCGAATTGCTGATTGATTGCAAACATATTTTATTGTACAAAGAACAAAAGAATTGGGCACAAGTTTGATAAATAAAACCCACATATTCATACATGAATACAGGAAGAAACCCTACAGCAGCCCCCTTTCAGTAATGTCCCGGTGAAATACGTAGCTGCTGACGGTTATATATGACAATACCCAAAGAACCCCAACCAACAAAAGAAAAAAAGAAAAACAAAAAACAAACCCACCAAAGATATTTTTTGTCCCTCACTAAACGCAGATAAATCCATTGTATTAATTTAGAACATGCTGGATTTTGCAAAGTAATTCGAAATTCGACGGCAGGGAGTGCACACCCCAGGACTGCCTGTATGAGAGAGAGAGAGAGAGAGAGAGAGAGAGAGAGAGAGAGAGAGAGAGAGAGAGAGAGAGAGAGAGAGAGAGAGAGAGAGAGAGAGAGAGAGAGAGAGAGAGAGAGAGAGAGAGAGAGAGAGAGAGAGAGAGAGAGAGAGAGAGAGAGAGAGAGAGAGAGAGAGAGACAGACAGACAGACAGACAGACAGCGAGAGAGAGCGCGCCGATCTACACTTCCTAAAGTATATGCTTGATATATTAATATATAATTATTTATAACAATTTAATGAATTTCTTTTAGCAGATGATGGCACTATATCACTTTTAAAAGATTTATTTTGTTGAAGAACTGATTGATGGTGGTGGGGTGGTGGTGATGGTGATGGTGGTGATGATGGTGGTGGTGATGATGGTGGTGTGGTGGTGGTGGTGGTGATGATGGTGATGGGGTGGTGGTGATGGTGGTGGTGATGATGATGGTGGTGATGGGGTGGTGGTGATAGTGGTGGTGATGGGGTCGTGGTGATGGTGGTGGTGGTGGTTGTGGTGGTGCTGGTGATGGTGATCGTGGTGGTGGTGGTGGTGGTTGTGGTGGTGATGGTGGTGGTGGTGGTGGTGGTGGTGGTGGTGGTGGTGGTGGTGATGGTGGTGATGTGGATCCAAGTTTTTTTTCCTGTTTGTTTATTGCATATAAAATATCCCTTGCTACTAATGGAAAATGTAGCGGGTTTCCTCTAAGACTGTCAAAATTGCCAAATGTCTGACATACAATAGCCGATGATTAATAAATCAGTGTGCTGTAGTGGTGTCGTTAAACAAAAGAAACTCTTTCGACGCCTATGCTGGGGCGTAGCCAGAGAGGAAAAACGCCCAGACCTGTATAATAATATCAGTGTCATGCATGTGAACCGATTTTGAAACATCGACGTAATCATTACGTCGTAACACTTAATTTAAGCTGACTCTAGCAAACCGCAAACACACGAGTCTCCACTTTCACTGTATTTACGAGCCTGAAGTGGAATACATCGGAGATGTTTACTACAGTCTAAAACGGTTGTTATTACGTTCAGCTGAGGTCGAGTTAACACAAAAAAACCCTAAAAAAAACCCCTCACAACCCCCCCCCCCAAAAAAAAACAAAACAAAAAACTACAAAAAAACAAAAACAAAAAAACAAACAAAAAAAACAACAACCAAAAACCCCAACAAAACAAACAACAAAAAAACCCCGCAAAATATAGACGGGGATGTAATTGCCTGTGGATGAAGACGTCTTTCTTTAGCGTACTGTATGTATGAAAATAGCGTAGCTAGTATGAGGCAGACGAGGCCATTGCCTCGTGTGGAATTTCCCCAGATTTATTTTATGTTTCCCATGACACTGATATTTATTTTACTGTTCTGGGTTTGCCTCGGCGTTTTATCCTGTCTGGCTACGCCCAAGTACTATGACATATTTAAATTATCTGCATGTCGGCGCAGTCTTTAACAAATGATTGAGGAGTTGGTTTAGTTGCTTTAACGACACCACTAAGCACATCGATTTATTAATCATTGGCTATCACACTTTGATAATTAAGTTATATATTCTTAGAGAGCAAACCCGCTACCTTTTTCTATTAGTAGTAAAGGGTCTTTTATATGCACCATCCCACAAAGAACATAGCACATAAGACGGCCTTTGATATATCAGTGGTGCACTGGCTGGCACGAGAAATAGCCCAGTGGGCCCACTGATGGGAATCGATGGGAACCGCGCATCAGGAAAACGCTTTACCACTGCAGGGGCGTAGGCTGGGGAGGGGGGGGGGGTCGGACGACCCCCCCCCCCCCGCTGAAGCAAATGGTCCGCTTTCAGAACTAAAACATACAGGTTTATACATATGGAGTTTCTGGTGGTGCAAAAACAAAATAGAAAAGGTCCACTTGGTTCATATTCGACCCCCCCCCCCCCCCCAGGTCCAGCTCGCGCTACGCCCCTGCACTGGGCTATGTCCCGCCACCATGTTTAAAAAACACAACAATCAACTACAATGCCCTCCCCACAAATAAACACACACAATCCCCCAACCCCACACACTACAATCCACCCACCCCGCCCCACACAAAGAATAAAAAACACAAGAACACACCAAACAAACTCATCAAAGTAACAACGACAACAACAACAACCCAATAACAAACTCCCCCCCTACCCCAACCTCCCTCCCAAAAACCAAACAACAAACAAAAACAAAAGCCACAAAAAACCCCAACAAAACCCCCCCCAAAAAAACCCCAACCAACAAAAAAACCCCAACACAACCCCATATATGCTCACAATAACACAAACACTTTGTAAGAAATTAAGAATCTAACACGATCATTAAAGGGACATTCCTGAGTTTGCTGCAATTTTTAAGATGTTATCGACTAACAGAGACTTTTTAACAATTGTAATTACATATCAAATATACGTTAGTTTTCTACATAAAATATTACAGGCTGTATAATAAATGTGTTTCTGATTGTTCTAATATTTGTACTAGGTTGAATTTCATTTTATTTTCTAAAATATATTTTTTCGTACGTACGAAATTATTTGAAGACCAAATCCAATGTGGGCTTCTTACAAATATTAAGACGACCAGAAACACATTGAATATACAGACACTGATATTCTAAACAAGAAAATATATGTAATCGTTTAATCGTAGAAATATTTTATTAGTCGGAAACATCTTACAATGCAGCAAACTTAGGAATGTCCCTTTAAGTCTTGTGGTAACATTAACTAAATTAGACTGCCATAAAAAAGAAATCTTTAAAGGACTGTAAATCAACTTAGAGCGTTCAACAAAAACAAAAAACGTCAATGTGTGGAACTAATTAACAAACTGGTTTTCTTCTCTGAAAAAAAACTATTCTCTTTCCTGCATTAATTAATGAGCACATTTCTTTGTCACGTTTGATTCCCAGAGCGTTTTGGTCACGCGCACTTAAGTTAACCAATACATTTAAAGCCCGTATAAAATGTCTTCTGGTTTCTTTTAAGTGTCTCGTGACAAATGTTACCAGGCAGAAATGACAAGCGATATCTATCAACGAGGATACGGTGATTCAAAAAACAGTTTATTTCTGGACTTTACAGCCGTTAAAATAAACAACTATGTAGTTTAATGATCAACTACGCACATTTTTAAAATGGCAATTTATTAAAATACAAGATAACAATTAGCTTCAATGACCCTTTAACACGCATAAAAGAGTTTAACATCACTAGTGCACGGATATTCATAGCATTTTTTTTTTTTTTTTTTTACAACCAGTTAAAATAAATAAATAAATATTTAGTTTAAAGAGACATACCCTAGTTTTTAAACACTAAGACATAATTTTGACTATTAGAGATGTTTTTCATAACTGAAATCATAGTTTATTTAGATTTTATCGTTTAGATTATCCATTTCCGCATATTTGGAGTGTTTTTGGTCATGCTGGTGATTTTAATATCACAAAAGGTATTCTCATATTTTTAAAAACGCACGTGCGTCTGAGAAGTAACAGTTATGGAGTAGGGTTTTGGTCTATTTTTAGAGGGTATTTCATCATTTCAAAGTCACAGACTCGTGTTTCACTCAATTGTAACTTTATACAAATGTGTTACAGGTTTGTAGATTAACTAAACTTAGTGTGCATTTTCATGGGCCGAAACTAGGGTCTGTCTCTTTAAGGATCCACTAGGCACTTTTCTTAAATGCCAATTAATTAAAGATACCTTATAACAATTGAGCGCTCGCGAACTATTTTACAGGTACCATTGTCTTCTTCCATATCACATTTATTTAACGTTAGGCACAAAAACAGGTCTAGAGAGCGACCGCGATCACTCGCCCTCCTGAACATGCTTCCTGTTTCTAGTAATGTGGTATGAGTTAAACTTCAGGGCTCGAAATGCAGTGTTAGTACATGCACCGGTGCATGCTGATTTTTGCGTGTGCATGTAACTTTTAAAAATGGGTGCACGCGGTGCATGCTAATATTTTTCAAGTACTGTGTATTGCGTATACTAGTATCCTGTTGTCTACCAGATTCAGACTCAAGTTGTTGAATTTTGAGTATGCATTTCGTAATCTGTTCGCCACATGAAAACGATAACTTTTATCTCATGGGCGCATCCATTTTGTATCCCATAATCCTACTTACAACAATGGCGCCCTTTCGGTCATTTCCGTGAAATATATTTGCGAAAATTGCCGGCAATATCTCGGTTATATCCGTGAACGGTATTAGGGAAGATGGTCGAGACCGACTTTGGGGTATCCACGCGCATAACACAGTTGTTGTCGTCACTGACAAATTCCCTCCCGCCCCGGAGTCGGTCACTGGCGAAGTCAGAGGCTGAATCCGGGGTGGGCGTGCCTGAACCCTAGTGGATAGGGGCACGTAAAAAGAGTTGTCTGTCTGTCTGACAAATTGAACTCCGCCAGATCTGTGATCAATACAAAGTACCGTAACTGCCTTGAACATTTTCGACCTCAGATATGGGCATTTGATTGCGAACGTGCAGGTGCGTTACTCGCGTAGTTGACTCGAAGTCAGCCAGTGATTATTTCAATCGCAACTTCTCGTCGAATTCCGTAGGCTAATTTATATTATACCAACAGATCTTATCGAGTTAAAAAAGTTGATAACTTGCTTAATACAAAACACAATATTCGTACATTTTTGTAATAGGCCTATTATAGATTTCTGTAAGGCGTTTACGTTGGGTGAAATTTTCAAATTTGATCAAGAATCAGTAATAAACGCAGTTGTATAACGTTTCGGTACTGTTAATAAATAAATATAGGTATTGCCGAATAATTCCGAATAGCTTCGTATAAAAAAAAAAAAATCAACACTGTAATCAAGTTAATTAAAATAGTATTTTCCTCATTGTTAACAGGATTTACCTTATTTTTGGTGCATGCAGAATTTTAATGGTGCATGTAACTTTTTTTTCAGCATGCACCTGGTGCATGTAGATTTTTTTTTTCATTTCTAGCCCTGGAGTTTGAGTGATGTGGCGTCGGCAGGGAAACTTTATTTCTGTCTTGTCTATTAATCTAATCCTGCAAAGTCTTAAAGGGACATTACTGATTTTGCTGCAAGTTTTAAGATGATATCGACTAGTAGAGACTTTTTAACGATTGTAATTACATATCAAATATATTTTTCTGCATAAAATATTAGCGGCTGTATATTAAACGTGTTTCTGATCGTTCTAATATTTGTAAAAGGTTAAATTTCATTTTATTTCCTAAAAATATTTTTTTTCGTACGTACGAAATTATTGAAGACAAAATCCAGTTTTGGCTCCTTACAAATATTAAGATGACCAGAAACACATTGAATATACAGACACTGCTATTCTAAAGAGGAAAATATATTTAATATGTAAGTTTAATCGTAGAAATATTTTATTAGTCGGAAACATCTTACAATGCAGCAAACTCAGGAATGTCCCTTTAAAAGTCACATGCATTTTGAATATATTTGTTTAGCTTGCCCCTCCCCATATCTATGGGGCGCTTTTCTTTCAGTATATTACAGAAACTAACCGATCATTTCAACTTATATTTCGTGCTTATATCCAATTAACGTTCAAGCACGCTGTCCTAGGCACACACTTCAGCTATGTGGTTTTTTTGTCCAGAACAGTTGGTTAGTTGGTTAGTGAGAGAGAAGAGGGTGAAGTGGCCTTACTCCTACCCACTGAGCCCTTAAGAACACGCTCTGGGTTGGAGCCTGTACCGGGCTGCGAACCCTGTACCTACCAGACTGTAGTCCGATGGCTTAACTACACTACCACCGTGGCCGGTTCCAATCGTGGAATAAGCATTTCACCACTGCAGTATTTATATACATATATATCAATACTAGACCCAATCACTGTTAAACCAATCTTGTATTGATTCGAAAGCGCAACTCGGAACAGAATCATTAATAAAAACAAACAAATTATGTTTACAAATATACACAATACACACGATATATACTGACAGCCACAGAAAACGCAGCATTCATTTATTTGGCTCATTTTGTTTTGTTTTTGAGGAGATGCGGTCTGAAATACAGGATGGGATGGAAGGTCACATCAAACCATACTTTGTGCACGTGCTGAAGCATGTTATTGTTCGGGAGCAGAATTTTCGAAAATCTCCGAAACGCACGTGCAAGTCATGCCACTGGCACACTACAGTACCAGTTGTACGGTTATAAAGCCGGGAAATTGAGTTATCAGATTCGCATGTTGTGATCGACCTTACGTTAATGCAACGATGTTCACGATGCCGCGACCTTCTGGCAGTGAGAGGGAACGAGCCATAGGATGTCTTAGAGCCTGCTTGTTGGTGAGGGAAGTGGCCAGTAGATTCAATTGCCACAACTCCATGATTGTGAGACTGCAACACCGCCTACGACAAACTGGCACCACACGTGATCGACCCCGCCCTGGTCCACGACGAGTCACTACCCGCCACCAAGATCGGCACATTTACCTGTCTCACCTGCACAACAGATTTAAACCTGCAGCTAGGACAGCTACTACCACCTATGGCCCGAACGGTCCCATCAGTCAACAGACCGTACGACGCCGACTACGGGAGCAGGGCCTGCAACCAAGAAAACCCTACGTTGGACCCATCCGGACACAGCGGCATCGACAACAGCGAATTCAGTGGGCTCGAACGCATCGTTGATGGACATAACGTCATTGGTGGCAGATCCTCTTTACAGATGAATCCAGATATCATCAGCTATCAGCTATGCCGATGGGCGGATACGGGAGTTGCGGAGACGGGGTGAAAGATACGCCAACTGTTGTACCCATGAAGTGAATCGCTGGGGAGGTGGTAGTGTGATGCTATGGGGAGGAATCAGCAGGCAAACTAGGACAGACCTTCACATCTTCCGAGGATGTTGCAACGCCCAAACCTACAGAGACGAAGTCCTCCAAAACCACGTCATGCCCCATATGACAGCTAACCCTCATCTACAGACGTTACAACATGATAACGCCAGGCCTCACACGGCTAGACTCACCATGGCCTACCAGAACCAGCAACACATCAATGTTCTTCCATGACCATCTCTGTCACACGATCTTGCTCCTATAGAACATGTTTGGGATGCAATGGGGCGATTAATCCGGCTGCAAGCCCCTGCTTACACTCTTCAGCAATTGGAGGCAAATTTGGTTCGCGTGTGGCATCAGATCCCCCAAGCCTTTATCAGGAGGGTCACCTGCTCCATGAGACGTCGCCGTGCTGCCCACGGTGGCCACACCCGATATTGACATTTTGTAACTCCACGCACAATGAGTGCTCGTTAATGAAATTAAAGGATGTTACCAACCTCTTAGACTTTGTCATCTCTTTGCAGAATAATGTCTTTTTCGTAATACAGTGCTTGGATAGAATTTGCTTGCTACGTTCATTGATTTAATGACACTTGAGTTGGTGCTGCGTTTTCTATAGCTGTCAGTATAGATTGATCTGTCGAGTCTAATCCCGTACAAATAATCTCTCAAACTGAAAAAAGAAAAGAAAATCATTTTAGTTGCCACCATAGAGCAATATTGAAAATGTTACGGCATTAGAACATGTTTGAAAAGAAAGTTGTCCTAAGCGCCATTTCGATTCGAACTTTGGTTTAAAAACAAATAAAATTCTAAGAAGGGTGCTCGGCGCCGTAATGCCAAATATCAATATTTCGTTCCAAAGTAAGCACACTTCAGGCATGTAGTCTCATGACGCGATATTGGTTTCTTTTTCTGGAAAAGTGTCTGGTCCTAAGCACTATTCGGGTTAGGATCTTGATCCTGTATTAGAGAGAGACTCTTCAAGAAGGATTTGCAAACCTCGGTTCGGAATTACCATCTTTTGTGACCATGTAAATAGCACTATCTTGTCTAATGCGTCGGAGTCGAATGCTGCCTTAAGCTAGGCGGAATTCACGCCAGAAAGAAAAGTAATAGAGTTAATATTGACACAAAATCAATAGGAGTTAATCTTTACTCAGTGAAAAGATGTTCACTTGGAGTGCGACAGATCGTAGGATCGAATGTCCACAGAAGACTGAGCGGCCTCTGTCACGTTCGGACAAGCTTTATTTAGCTCTATCAAGGCTTCTAGATTATGATAGCCCCACTCCCATGGCTAGTGTTTTTCAATGTTGGGCTAGTAAATAACTACTATAACTAGCCCGACGGGCAGTGAAAACAAAACCTTGTCAAATGCTTCATTTATGTCTTATTTTGTAAATATGAATATCCTGTCCCCCCCCCCCCCCCCCCCCCCAGTTCCCAATCTAAGGGTTCTTAAGCTCTTTAGGTGACATATCCGATTATTACTATTAGTAAAATTGTATTGACTTAAAGTAGGGCTAGTGAATTTTTAATCGTGGCTAGTAAATTTTTAAAATCACCGATCCCATGGCTAGTGGATTGTTATACGTTTTTTTTAGAAGCCCTGGCTATAAATTGTGAAAGGAGCCTATCACAGATGAATTAAAGGGCGGGGACTATCCCGAGTTTACCCCCCCCCCCCCACCCCCAGTCCGCTACCGACTCTGGTCGGGCTGCTTGTGCTATCTTGCACTTGACAAGCGTGGGCGCTCCCCTCTCCCCCTCCCCCCAACCCATTTTCCTGTCCTGGACGAAGGAACTGGCGTAAGTGGACACCTGCGCCTATGACAGGTGTTTTGCTACAACAACAGCTTGCTCTTAATGTGCACGTTAAAGGTCCACAATCATGGCACATTATTAATACATAAAACAAATACATAAACATTACAGTATTAAAAACAAAAAAAACCCAACCCAAAAACCAACAACCCATCCCAGTTATTAATAAAGTGACTTTTTGTAAAACGCTTGGACCCCCCCCCCCCCACACACACACACTGCTCAGTCGATTTGACCAGCATACACTGAAATCAAACATTACTTATATTTTATTGTTTAGATTATCCATTTCTGTACAACCGACATTTTTCTGGTCATCCTGGTGTTTCTAATGCCACAAAATGCATTTTTAATATTTTTAAAATCGCACGTGCGTCTGAGAGGTAACAGTTATGAAGTTGAGTTTTAGTCTATTTTTAACGGTATTTCACTGTTTCAACTACACACTCTTGTTTCACTCTCTTGTAACGTTATCCAAATGTGTTGCAGGTTTGTAACTTAACCAAACTTAGTGTCCATTTTTACGGGTTGAAACTAGGGTCTGCGCCTTTAAATTTCTGTTAACTGGCATTTGAGGCTGTGTAAGAAGTAGATATGCTAGATTCGGGCAATCTGATTAAAATTAGCTCTACTGGTGAGACCAGTAGATCTAACAGCATTGCATGGACTCCTATGTCCAGGTGACAGTTCATCTATAAATAACAATTTAAATATCGACCAATTACACTTCGCCTTTTATAACGTTATTCTGGAGCATGCAAATTCTAAAAATATCGGTCGAGACTATTTATGCAATAGGCGAACTTGTTGGTCTATTTCAACATTGAAAAAACGGGGGGAAAAGTGCAGTAATAAACTCTGGATTGTATACTAGCATAAACCGATTTTATAGCTATACCATCACGTCTTGTTTTTTTCGTTTGAAACGAATTTTATATAAAATTTTATATTGAAATTAGTTTCCGGCATACTTCGTAATTCACCCGAATCATTTCGTATACCCTCGGCATAATCCCGAATGTTTTTAAATTCTTTTCAAATCACTGGCATGATTTTGTAAGTAAGGTTTTGATTGGTCGAATGAAAGGTCAACTGGACATGAGCTCCAACGGGGTGCTCTTAGATCCACATGTAATAGTGGAGCTAATTTTAATTAGATTGAGATTCGGGTCACTTAGATTCCATTTATCTCAAAACTCGTTGTTTAAAACTCCTTTTCGCTCGTTAAAACTCCTTTTCGCTCCTTAGACACGTTTTGTAAGATAAATGTAATGATAAAAGTGCATATAAATGGTGTTCAGCGGCATCTCATGTAGTGGTCTCTATATCTTGCGTTCTGATACCGGCCTCGGTGGTGTTGTGGTTAAGCCATCGGATATATGACTGCTAGGTACTGGGTTCGCAGCCCGATACAGGCTCCCACCAGTGCGAGTTGTAACGACTCAATGGGTAGGTGTGTAAGACGACTACACCCTCTTCTCTCTCACTAACCACTAACCACTAACAGCTGACACCGGCCTCGGTGGTGTTGTGGTTAAGCCATCGGATATATGACTGCTAGGTACTGGGTTCGCAGCCCGATACAGGCTTCCACCAGTGCGAGTTGTAACGACTCAATGGGTAGGTGTGTACTACACGACTACACCCTCTTCTCTCTTGCTAACAACTAACAGCTAACAACTAACCCACTGTCTTGGACAGATAGCGGAGGTGAGTGCCCAGGACAGCGTGCTAGAACTTTAATTGGATATAAGCACGAAAATAACTTGCATTCAATGAATGCGCTCCGATTCGTTTTCCCTTTTCTTTGCTGCCATCCCACTTATATTAAAGGGACATTCCTGAGTTTGCTGCATTGTAAGATGTTTCCGACTAATAAAATATTTCTACGATTAAACTTACATATTAAATATATTTTTTTGTTTAGAATATCAGTGTCTGTATATTCAATGTGTTTCTTGTCGTCTTAATGTTTGTAAGAAGCCCGAACTCGATTTTGTATTCAAATAATTTCAAAAAATATTTTAGGAAATAAAATGAAATTTAACCTAATACAAATATTAGAACGATTAGAAACATGTTTAATATACAGCCACTAATATTTTATGAAGAAAAATATATTTGATATGTAGTTACAATCGTTAAAAAGTCCTTTTAGTCGATAACATCTTAAAAATTGCAGCAAACTCAGGAATGTCCCTTTAAACTAGTTTCGGCCCAGTGGGGGATGGGTGGCGGTAAGGGGGGTAATCTCATCAAGTCGGTTGCCCTGTGGCACCTACCAGCCTTGCCTTTTCTGTGTCCTCTTGAAATGTACGTCTTGAATGAGATACTGGTAATCGGATTGCGAGAAGCAGTAATAGACTCCACTGATCCTCTTATTTGTTCCGCTTACTGTAATTCAATGCACCGGCAGCAGAAGCACGAGGTGAAACTTTTGAATAACTGAGCCAGCACGCCAGCAGCGCAAATTAACATATAAAGGTATACAGATTGAGTTCAGTTGTCTTCCCTTTCATCTGAATTCTTTTGCTTTTCTCTCGTTTTCTTTTCTTTTCCTTTCTTTCCTTCTTCTTGATCTTAATCTTTATTTTCTATCTTTCTGTCTATCCTTCTTAATCTTTATTTTCTATCTTTCTGTCTATCCTTCTTAATCTTTATTTTCTATCTGTCTGTCTATCCTTTTTAATAGCCACAGTGGAAATCATTTTATTTGTTCGTTTACATCATTTTGAGTTAGGAGCGGGAAGTAGCCCAATGTTACAGTGCTCGCTCTATGCGCGGTCGGTCTGGGATCGATCCCTGTCGGTGGTCCAATTGGGCTATGTCTCGTTCCAGCCAGTGCATCACGACTGGTATATCAAAGGCCGTGGTATATACTACCCTGTCTGTGGGATGGTGCATATAAAAGATCCCTTGTTGCTAATCGAAAAGAGTAGCCCATGAAGTGGCGAGAGCGGGTTACCTCTCTCATTCTCAGTGTGGTCCTTAACCATATATCTGACGCCATATAACCGTGAATAAAATATGTTGAATACGTCGTTAAATAAAACATTTCTTTCTTTCTTTCTTTCTTTCTTTCATTTTGACTTACTAAATATGTGTATGTTTTATACAATGTAGGAACAGGTTACTCGCACAACAGTTAACTTAGGCCTCGATGGTGTCGTGGTTAACCCATCGGACATAGGGCTGGTAGTTACAGGGTTCGTACCCCGGTACCGGCTCCCACCTAGACCGTGTTTTATCGACTCAGTGGATAGGCGTAAGGCCACTACTTCCTCTTCTCTCTCACTAACCACTAACAAACTAACCCACTGTCCTGGGACCTAATTCACTAAACTCTCGCAACTTTGCGATTTCGCAGTACAATGTTAAATGACTTGCAAAGAGGATGCTTTGTTATCTAGCAGAGCCAAAGAGAGCTTTGTGAATTAGGCCCCTGGAGAGAACCCAGATAGTTGGAAATAAGCAAGAAAATAAGTCGAAAATTAAAATGTAAGAAAATATGATATTCACCGAGAGAACAAGAACGGTACTTTTAAACCAAAAATCGTATTTTTCTTTGGGGCTGCAACTGTCTCCCCCCCCCCCCCCCCCCCGCCCCGCCCTCTCATTACAAAACCGCTAGGTACAGCCCTGTCCCGAAATGTGTAAAATATTAAATATTTAAGCATGGGACTGCATTTTGTAAACTAATATATAAAACAAAAGTTTTGTTTTGTTTAACGACACCACTAGAGCACATTGATTTATTAATCATCGGCTATTGAATGTCAAACATTTGGTATTTTTGACATATAGTCATAGAAAGGAAACCCGCTACATTTTTCCATTAGTAGTAAGGGATCGTTTATATGCACCACCCCACGGACAGGATAACACATATCACGGCCTTTGATATACCAGTCGTGGCGCACTGACTGGAACGAGAAATAACCCAATGGGCCCACCGACGGGGATCGATTCCAAACAGACCGCGCATCACGCGAGCGCTTTACCACTGGGCTACGTCCTGCCCCAATATATAAAACATGCGATAGCGCTCTTGCTAAATATTTAACCGGCCTCGGTGGCGTCGTGGTTAGGCCATCGGTCTACAGGCTGATAGGTAATGCGTTCGGATCCCAGTCGAGGCATGGGATTTTTAATTCAGATACCAACTCCAAACCCTGAGTGAATGCTCCGCAAGACTCAATGGGTAGGTGTAAACCACTTGCACCGACCAGTGATCCATAACTGGTTCAACAAAGGCCATGGTTTGTGCTATCCTGCCTGTGGGAAGCGCAAATGAAAGATCCCTTGCTGCCTGTCGTAAAAGAGTAGCCTATGTGGCGACAGCGGGTTTCTTCTAAAAAACAGTCAGAATGACCATATGTTTGACGTCCAATAGCCGATGATAAGATAAAAAAATCAATGTGCTCTAGTGGCGTCTTAAATAAAACAAACTTTACTTTTCTTGCTAAATATTGCCATCTAACGAGTGTAAGCCCTAGCTCACCAGTTTATGGTGATAAAATTTGAGTCTTCAAAAGAAAATGAACCGTGAACGCGTAAATTATCAAAATAACTTTTCTATTCCATGCTGTGTTTGGGAAAACGAGTTTCACTGATCTGTTAATGAGATAAAAGGCCGTTAGCCACGCATGTAACAAAATATAATTAAAAAAAAAAAAAAAAAAAAAAAAATCTATTGAAAATGAATAACGTGTTCATGTGGAAATTAAAGCTAAAAGTAATTATTTCATTAAAACAATTTCCGGATGTTTGATATCAGTTTCAGAAGTCAGGATTTTGAATAACAATTCGGGATTTTCCTGAAAATACCGAATAGTTTGTTACCCCGATATTGAGTGGAGCTACGTTCGTAGCCCGCAGGGGCGGACCCAGGACATATTTTAGGGAGGGGACCAAGAGCAAAAGGGCACATGGAGAAACTACCTGAAAAGGGCACCTCAATGAAAATTGTTAATCAATTGTTAAACATGGGGCACTTTTAAGTTTTTAAGGGGAGGGACCGGCCACCCTGGTTCCCTCCCTTGGGTCCGCCCATGTTCCGGTATCGACTCCAAGCTAGAGTGACTTTTGACGACTCGGTAGCTGCCAAAAAAGTAAAAGAAAAAAAAAGAAAGAAAGGAAAAGCAAACCCCCCCCCCCCCCCAAAAAAAAAAACCCCACACCTATGATAGCCGAAAATGTTGTTCACTGGCTAATAACTAAGGTCCGCGGTTTTGAACATGCCCCATGATCAGAACTTAGCTTAGTTGGTAGAGCGCTTGCCAGAGGTGGTTTGGTCGCAGGATCAAACTCTCGACGGATCCATTCTTTGATTGGGATTTCCCCGTCCCAGCCACCGCCCCACGACTGATATATATAAAGGGCCATTCTATGTGCTGTCCTCACAAGTGTACATAAAAGAGCCCTTGCTGATTATGAAATTTGTTTAAGGTTTCGTCTGAACACTGTGTCGGAATTACCATTTAAGATTTGACACCCAGAAGCCAATAATTAAAGGGATAGACCCTAGTTTTTAAACACTAAGGCATATTTGTCACTATTAGAGCTGCTTATGATCAATGCAATCAAACATTGCTTTTATTTTATTGTTTAGATTATCCATTTCCATAGAACCGAAGTGTTTCTGGTCATCCTGGTGTTTCCAATGCCACAAAATGCATTTTTTTTATATTTTAAAAAACGCACGTGCTTCTGAGAAGTAACGGTTATATAGTCGCGTCTTAGTCTATTTTTAATATAAAGTCAAAGTCACAGACTCTTGTTTCACTCTGTTGTATCCAAATTTGTTACAGGTCTGTAAATTAACCAAAGTTAGTGTCCATTTTTAAGGGTTGAAACTAGGGTCTATGTGAAAAATATACCTTAGTTTTTAAAAACTAGGGTCTGTCTCTTTAAGGTTTGACATCCAAAAGCCGATTATTAATACATCAATGTGTTCTAGTTATGTTGTTAAACAAAACCAACGTTACTTTAAACACACCAAAGCATATCATATAGGTCTAAGTATCGAGCTACTCTCGACTCACTAATACCAAAACCTATTAAACACATCAAAGCATATCATATAGGTCTAAGTATCGAGCTACTCTCGACTCACTAATATCAAAACCTATTAAACACACCAAAGCATATCATATAGGTCTAAGTATCGAGCTACTCTCGACTCACTAATACCAAAACCTATTAAACACACCAAAGCATATCATATAGGTCTAAGTATCGAGCTACTCTCGACTCACTAATACCAAAACCTATTAAACACATCAAAGCATATCATATAGGTCTAAGTATCGAGCTACTCTCGACTCACTAATATCAAAACCTATTAAACACACCAAAGCATATCATATAGGTCTAAGTATCGAGCTACTCTCGACTCACTAATACCAAAACCTATTAAACACATCAAAGCATATCTTATAGGTCTAAGTATCGAGCTACTCTCGACTCACTAATACCAAAACCTATTAAACACATCAAAGCATATCATATAGGTCTAAGTATCGAGCTACTCTCGACTCACTAATACCAAAACCTATTAAACACATCAAAGCATATCTTATAGGTCTAAGTATCGAGCTACTCTCGACTCACTAATACCAAAACCTATTAAACACACCAAAGCATATCATATAGGTCTAAGTATCGAGCTACTCTCGACTCACTAATACCAAAACCTATTAAACACATCAAAGCATATCTTATAGGTCTAAGTATCGAGCTACTCTCGACTCACTAATACCAAAACCTATTAAACACACCAAAGCATATCATATAGGTCTAAGTATCGAGCTACTCTCGACTCACTAATACCAAAACCTATTAAACACACCAAAGCATATCATATAGGTCTAAGTATCGAGCTACTCTCGACTCACTAATACCAAAACCTATTAAACACACCAAAGCATATCTTATAGGTCTAAGTATCGAGCTACTCTCGACTCACTAATACCAAAACCTATTAAACACACCAAAGCATATCTTATAGGTCTAAGTATCGAGCTACTCTCGACTCACTAATATCAAAACCTATTAAACACACCAAAGCATATCATATAGGTCTAAGTATCGAGCTACTCTCGACTCACTAATATCAAAACCTATTAAACACACCAAAGCATATCATATAGGTCTAAGTATCGAGCTACTCTCGACTCACTAATACCAAAACCTATTAAACACACCAAAGCATATCATATAGGTCTAAGTATCGAGCTACTCTCGACTCACTAATATCAAAACCTATTAAACACACCAAAGCATATCATATAGGTCTAAGTATCGAGCTACTCTCGACTCACTAATATCAAAACCTATTAAACACATCAAAGCATATCATATAGGTCTAAGTATCGAGCTACTCTCGACTCACTAATATCAAAACCTATTAAACACACCAAAGCATATCATATAGGTCTAAGTATCGAGCTACTCTCGACTCACTAATATCAAAACCTATTAAACACACCAAAGCATATCATATAGGTCTAAGTATCGAGCTACTCTCGACTCACTAATACCAAAACCTATTAAACACATCAAAGCATATCATATAGGTCTAAGTATCGAGCTACTCTCGACTCACTAATATCAAAACCTATTAAACACACCAAAGCATATCTTATAGGTCTAAGTATCGAGCTACTCTCGACTCACTAATATCAAAACCTATTAAACACATCAAAGCATATCATATAGGTCTAAGTATCGAGCTACTCTCGACTCACTAATATCAAAACCTATACGTAGCTCCTGACTTTATCTTTCGATGGACCGTTCAAAAATGCGCCAAATTTCCTTTATTCAAAACGCGCACCCATTCTCTTTGGCTAAATTCCAATCTAATTAAAATTCGCTCCACTATTACACGTGGATCTAACAGCAGCCAGTTGGAGCTCATGTCCACCAATCAAAACCTTACTTGCAGAATCATGCCAGTGATTTAAACATAATTTGAAAACATTCCGAATTATCCTGAGGGTATACGACATGTTTCGTGTGAATTACGAATCACGCATGATTCTGCAAGTAAGGTTTTGATTGTTGGACATGAGCTCCAACTGGCTGCTGTTAGATCCACATGTAATAGTGGAGCTAATTTTAATTAGATTGGCTAAATTCCGACCGCTCCTTCCAAATTCAAAAACCCATAGCACCCATACACCCACCCCACCTGCTACCTGCCCCGGCCGGACTGCTGGTGCACCCTTGCACCTTCTAGTGCAGGTGGTCCTTCCTTCCTTCCACGACCCCCACCTTTTCTGTCCTGGACGGAGGAGCCGGCCAAGACTACAACAGCTTGCTCTGAATGTGCACGTTAAACCCTCTGACCTGACCTGACCTAAGAATATCATGGTTTTTTTTTTCATTTCAACTTATTTTGTGCTTATATCCAATTAAGGTTCAAGCACAGGTATCTGTTCAGGACAGTGGGTTAGTTGTTAGTGGTTAGTGAGAGAGAAGAGGGTGTTGTGGTCTTACACCTACCCACTGAGTCGTTAAAACTCCCTCTGGGTGGGAGCCGGTATCGTGCTGCGAACCCTGTACCTACCAGCGTTTATGTCCGATGGCTTAACCACGCTACCACCGAGGCCGGTCATGATTAATACATCAGTGTGTTCTAGTAATGTTGTTAAACAAAAAACAAATGTTACTTTTAAACACACCAAAGTGTACCATTAATAATTATTGTGACGGTACATGCTCTAAATTTGTTTCGCCTGTGGCGATTTTAATTGTGTTAGAGGGCCGTGTGCAGTTTCATTGCCCGTAGCCCAGGTGGGCAACTTGTTACGTAATACTTCGCGCGATCGGACATTCCAATATGCACTTAGTCCAGCTGTGGAGGCCATGTGGCGAGTAGTTACGTAATATCTCCGGTAGTGCTGTTTATGGCCAGGAGATTGCTCGCGGTTGGCGACAGCCAGACTGACGATCAGAGAGAAATATACCGACTCTAGTAGAGTTGGAATATGAGATGATACGTGAGGTACCGCCTTGTACCCCCTAGGCAAAATCCTGATTTATAATAAATAGCTAGTGTTTTAGAGATATAGAGGAGAACGAAAAGGACGGCTCCAGGGAACGGTAGTCCGTTTGGACTTTGGTAAATATCATTTCTGCTCTGTGTATAACCTTGATGTGATTGATGTGACTTTAAATATTTTAATACTGTATTATACCAATATTCTTTAGACAGTGTCTTCGGTCATCTGACGAAGTAAATCGTAGACTTTTTGTTCTAACATTATACGAGTATTTGGTAATATAAAGCTTAGCCAGTCATCCTAGACGACCTGGGTAAACTGTAGGTTATTGTCTTTATTGTGATAAGTATTAATTCTGTGTTACAAGGTTACTGAATGAGTAGTTAGGGTTAATTAAAAATTAACCAGTTAGGAATGGTGTTGTAATTCCTTTATTAATTAAGTTCTCCTGGAAGCGTTTCTCAATTATCACACGTGTGGGTGTGGTGTAACGGTGAAGTGATTCGCATATTGTGTAACTAGACACCTAGAGATTAACTAATTAAACGATCAGTTCTGGGTTGTTATTATTGCTGTTATTAATTAACTACTACGGCTGTACATTTGTCAGCGTAGGATAATACAGATTCCAAAGTGTATTGTGTTTTGTTGTGTTTCTAGTGAGCTAAACGTGCTATAATAATATATACTTTATATAAGATCGTATCTCTGATCATACCTAGAGACGAGCCATACTAGGGTTTAACAGCCTGTTACAGAGAGATCTAATAGATATACAAGTAGGAGAGACATTTTGATAATCGTGTTTTATTCGGTTACGGGAATTATAGAATCCCCGTGACAGGAGTAGAAAATTGGGGCGCTCGTCCCGGATCTGAAACGGGACATGCATATTTAAAAAAGTATTGTTTGTAAATGGGGGCTTTATAAATTATTTTTACAAATAACCAGAAGTAGCACGTTGTTCACTAGAAAATTAATTAATATTAAGTGCGTCATATCTAAACATGGATAAGAATTTGCTGGATAGGCCTACGCTCAGTGTAGTGGAGATTAAGCGAGCACGTAATTGATTTAACATCAGCTAAAACCTTAGGAGATATAAGGACAATTATTATTCAGGAAGTTTTTGGTGATAGTCCTGTTATGGAAGAAACTGAGATTGTTCCAGAGATAGAGATAAGTGACTTGAGTATGGAACAACAGTTAGCTTTTAAAAAGCTTGAGTACGAAAGAGAAGAACGTGCATTAGATAGAGAGAGAGAGAGAGAGAGAGAGAGAGAGAGAGAGAGAGAGAGAGAGAGAGAGAGAGAGAGAGAGAGAGAGAGAGAGAGAGAGAGAGAGAGAGAAGATAGAGATAGAGAAAAAGAAGATAGAGATAGAGAAAAAGAAGATAGAGATAGAGAAAGAGAAGAGAGGGTGAGAGAAGATGGAGATAGGGATAGAGAAGATAGAGAGAAGGATAGAGAGAGAGAGAGAGAAAGAGAAGAGAGAAATAGAGAAGATAGACATAGCGATAGAGAAAGAGAAGAGAGGGATAGAGAGAGAGAGAGAGAGAGAAAGAGAAGAGAGGGATAGAGAATTCCAGTTAGAAAAATTAAAAGTGGAACATGAGTTAAAGTTGAATACTGAAGAAGTTAGACGTGAGGCAGGAAATGGTTTTAACATGTCGGAGGCTTATAGATCAGTGCCTGTATTTGACGATCAGGAGGTAGATATGTTCTTCCAACTTTTTGAACGGGCCGCTAAGCAGCTAAATTGGCCGCAGTCTAAGTGGACATTGTTAGCCGTGTCTAAGTTTAAGGGGAAGGCTAGTATAGCTTATAATTCAATGAGTGATGAGCGAGCAAGTCAGTACGACCTAGTTAAGGCTGCAGTGTTGAGGGCTTATGAATTACGACCTGAGGATTATCGTTTACGGTATAGCGAGTTGAGAAAAACGCAGGGTCAGTCTTATAGTGAGTTTGTGGCTAAGAAGGCAGGGATGTTTGATAAATGGGTTGTTTCTCATCAGGTAGAGTCATATACCGAGTTACGGGAGTTGTTGATCTTACAGGACATTAAAAATGGATTACCAGTTAGCTTACGTATTCATTTAGAGGATCGTGATGTCAAAAAGATAGAGGAGGCAGGCATAGTGGCAGATGATTACGTGTTAATACACAAAGCTCAGGCAGTACCGGGTAGCTCTTTACAAGAGGGTGATAAGAAGAAATTTCAGCCAGGTTTTTCCCGGGAAAGTAACTATCGGGGAGAGTCATCTAGCTGGTCAGCTAGTCAGGCAAGGAATGTACCTGGTGGGCAAAGTAAGGATAGGCCTGCATTATCAGCCAATGCACGAACTTTTCGTCCACACTGCAGTTACTGTAAAAATGATAACCATCTTATCGGGGACTGTTTTAAAAGGAAACGCGATAATGCGCAAGTGGTCGGTTTAGTGAGGTCAGCTCCGTTAGCGAGTGAGTTAATGGTTAGTCCCATGGCAGAGAAAGTAAACCCGTATGTGTCCACTGGTATAGTTTGTGATGTGAAACAAGAATTGAGTCCTAAGGCTATATCAATCTATAGAGTTACCGGGTGTAGTCAGAGTTTGATCACGCAAGAGTGTTTAGCTGGTATTGAAAATTCAGACATAGGACGTAGTTTGGTTTTAACCTCGGTTACTGGAGAAAATATGGTTGTCAGGTTACATAAGGTTTTCTTGTGTTCGAAGTTTGTGATGGGACCAGTCATTATGGGTGTTGTGAAGGACTTGCCTGTTGAAAACATAGGAGTTTTGTTGGGAAATGATTTGACTAGTCAGTGTTGTCAGCCGAAATGTGACCAACTGTTAATTAAAGACAGCACGTTACCAGTAGAAGAGAGTGAGGTTGATGAGATTAGATATCCTGCGTGTGTAAAGACTAGGGCTATGGCCAGTAGGTTAGCACGGGATCTAGAGGATATTTGTGATTTGTCTGATACGTGTGTGAGCCATGAAATTGGAGTGGATGAGGTTATCAGTAAAATGGTAGATAAGTCAACTGACAAATTAAATGTGGTGGAACCTGTTGATCTCCCGCAGAGGGGAATTGAACCAGTTGTCTTTGATAGAGGGGATTTACCTTGTAATAGACAAGAGTTAATTCTAGAGCAGGGGGCTGATCCAAATTTGTTGGCAGCTCGCACTACCTTGTTAACTGTGGACAAGGGAGTATTAATACATAAGAGAGTTAGAGATAGGAGGTTGCCGGCGACCGAACTAGCTAGGAAGCAACTGAGCCATGCTCAGAGCAAAATAAAATCAGTGTTTGATAGGAAGGCTAAGAGTCGGGAATTTAAACCAGGGGATAAGGTGCTGCTGTACCTTCCCATTAAACGGGGTTCTGTGCAGAACAGGTATTTCGGGCCCTATGTTGTGCTCAAACGGGTTAATGAGACAGGGTATGTGATAAACACTCCTGATAGGGTTAGGAAAAGTAGGTATTGTCACATCAATTTGCTAAAAGGTTATTTTGACAGACTGCCGATAGTTCCAGAGAGACCGGTCCAAATTGAGAGACACTCAATTTCCTGTGATGACGTCAAGACTGCAGAGGTCAAGTTGGCCAACGGCCAGATTCTAGCAGACTTGAACCCCCAGCGAGCAAAGCTGACTACATTGATACAAGACCATGTTTCCATTTGTCGGGACCTTCCAACGGTTACCAATACCGTAAGCCAAGATGTGCGCTTGGAACCCAACGCTACACCGATTCGGCAGCGTGCCTGTCGGAGAAGACCTGGAAAACGTGCGACGCTGAAAAAGAGGGAAACGAAGTTCCATTGGTCAGGTGAATGCGAAAAGTCATTCAACCGTCTCAAGCAGAGGCGCTACTCGTCTCCCGTGATGGCAGCACCAGACTACCGAATGCCGTTCAAGCTAGCTGTGGGTGCCAGTGACGTGGGTGCTGGAGCTGTGCTGTTCCAAGAAGACGAAGACGGACTGGACCATCCTAATGAAAGCCTCCAACCAGAGAGTTTTGAGATGGAGTCTTCTTCTGCAAGAATACCCAATTACCATTGAACATATCAAGGGCACATCCAATGTAATCGCTGATGCCCTGTCCCGAAGTTGAACGTTATGATAATGTGTTGACATTCTTTATTTCTGTTTTGTTTATATATATTTTAATTGTATACCAGGGACTCAGAGACTCAGTGTGATTACTGGTAGTCACCTTATTATTACATGTGTTATAAATGCCCGTATGCGTCGGTTAACGCACCTTTTTGTTTTAATGTAGTATATTTCCCTATTCCTAGAGTAGAGGAAATATCCTTTTTGAGGTGGGGGTGTGTGACGGTACATGCTCTAAATTTGTTTCGCCTGTGGCGATTTTAATTGTGTTAGAGGGCCGTGTGCAGTTTCATTGCCCGTAGCCCAGGTGGGCAACTTGTTACGTAATACTTCGCGCGATCCGGCATTCCAATATGCACTTAGTCCAGCTGTGGAGGCCATGTGGCGAGTAGTTACGTAATATCTCCGGTAGTGCTGTTTATGGCCAGGAGATTGCTCGCGGTTGGCGACAGCCAGACTGACGATCAGAGAGAAATATACCGACTCTAGTAGAGTTGGAATATGAGATGATACGTGAGGTACCGCCTTGTACCCCTAGGCAAAATCCTGATTTATAATAAATAGCTAGTGTTTTAGAGATATAGAGGAGAACGAAAAGGACGGCTCCAGGGAACGTAGTCCGTTTGGACTTTGGTAAATATCATTTCTGCTCTGTGTATAACCTTGATGTGATTGATGTGACTTTAAATATTTTAATACTGTATTATACCAATATTCTTTAGACAGTGTCTTCGGTCATCTGACGAAGTAAATCGTAGACTTTTTGTTCTAACATTATACGAGTATTTGGTAATATAAAGCTTAGCCAGTCATCCTAGACGACCTGGGTAAACTGTAGGTTATTGTCTTTATTGTGATAAGTATTAATTCTGTGTTACAAGGTTACTGAATGAGTAGTTAGGGTTAATTAAAAATTAACCAGTTAGGAATGGCGTTGTAATTCCTTTATTAATTAAGTTCTCCTGGAAGCGTTTCTCAATTATCACACGTGTGGGTGTGGTGTAACGGTGAAGTGATTCGCATATTGTGTAACTAGACACCTAGAGATTAACTAATTAAACGATCAGTTCTGGGTTGTTATTATTGCTGTTATTAATTAACTACTACGGCTGTACATTTGTCAGCGTAGGATAATACAGATTCCAAAGTGTATTGTGTTTTGTTGTGTTTCTAGTGAGCTAAACGTGCTATAATAATATATACTTTATATAAGATCGTATCTCTGATCATACCTAGAGACGAGCCATACTAGGGTTTAACAGCCTGTTACAGAGAGATCTAATAGATATACAAGTAGGAGAGACATTTTGATAATCGTGTTTTATTCGGTTACGGGAATTATAGAATCCTCGTGACAATTATACTTCCTTTTATTAAATCAAAGTCTGACGTCACAGCCAAGGTCATTCAATTTGCATAGCATTGGTATTTGGAGCTCGACATTTCATTTGTGAATCTAGACTGCGTGGTTCAATGAGAACGCGTTTCTGTGATTAAGCCGTAAAAGACGGGCTAGTTGGTTTTACCTTTAATTGATCGGGTTCGATTTGGTGATGCAAATCACGATTTCTTTCCTGTAAAGGAAGTCTGGTCTAAACTGGTCTCCGATAACAAGGTCGGACCATTCACTCAACGTTTTCAATTAAAGGAAATGAAAGAATGTACGTCTAGTTGGGTTATTCAAGACATGAACACACGTTGGGAGTGGGGTTAAGGATCGTCATTATGTGGGTCACAAATTGTTGCTAATTGGTCTAAGCAGGCCTTTCAATGTTGTTTTGTTTCAAAGTTATTTTTATGCTTAAATCTAATTAAGGGTCATTCTCGCCGTCCTTGGCACGCATTATCCAGGGCAGAAAGTTAGTGGTTAGTTCTTCACTCATGGCCACCACGTTTATTTGTTTGTTTACAGGCCCGTTAGAAACCGGGGGTAAGGCGATTGTAGGGAGTCACGTGCTCCCCACTCGAGTACGAAAGTGTACGTTTTATAAAAAATACTACTCTTTATAGATAAAGATATAAATATGGCTTTGGCCCACTCACTAGAGGCCGTGACCCCCCCCCCCCCCCACCCCCATTAAGAGATTGTAACCCGCATTCTTACGGGCCATTTCGTTCCAGCCAGTGCACCACGACTGGTATATTAAAGACCGTGGTATGTACTACCCTGTTTGTGGGATGGAGCATATAAAAGAACCCTTGCTGCTAATCGAAAAGAGTAACCCATGAAGTGTGGGGTGTGGGGTGGGTGGGGTGGTTAAGCTGCTCCTTTCAGACCTAATGGGTAGCGTCTATGACTACCCTAGTTCCGCACAAAAATTGTCATTCTATTTTTAGTAGAACCTCGCACATGTATTAAGCACAATGATAGTTGGTACACTGACTCTAGTTCGAGTTAAATTACAGTTATTTACTGGCCAGATGAACCATCATTTTATCACTACAAACACTGTCACATTTATCACCAATGGCAGGACGTGTGGTATTGACTGCTCTATCAAATGACAGGTGAACCTCGAACTTTGACCCAGCCGGATGCTATTTGGTTTTGTACTACCTACAGCACAGTGATCACTGAATCATTGGCTATTGGATGTCAAACATTTCGCAATTCTCAAACACGTGAAACAAGTCTTCAAAGGAAACCAGCTATATTTTTCAAATAGCAGCAAGAGATCTTTTTATATGCAATTCTCTACAAACCCAGTGTCCCACGACTGATATATCAAGGCCTTGGTATGTGCTGTCCTCTTTGCGAGAAAACGCCAGTCCTGAGAGAATGGCAGTCAACCTACAGGCGGTGCATGAAGGATGAAGTAGTCTTGTACTGTGTCCGTATCGGCCCATACATATTTGACGCATTCATTTATTTAAAAGGACTCTCCCCTCAGTGCGTACACTGACTGTGCGCCACATTTTGTTGGAGTGTGATCATCTCAAGCCGACGAGAAATGATGTATTTGACAACAGAAATGTTTTAGAATCTTTTAAATTCTACCCTGAATTAATTAATGAGTTATTAAAACACTTTGATTTCTATACACAGTTTAAAAAAATACTTACCTTAATGTTTGTATTGCATTGTACTTTTCTCCCACAGCTCCTTACACTGTGGTTCTACAGTTTGTGATCACTGAAATCAAACATTACTTATATTTTATTCTTTAGAGTATCCATTTCCTTAGAACCGAAGTGTTTCTGGTCATCCTGGTGTTTCTAATACCAAAAATGGCATTTTTCATATTTTTAAAAACACACGTGCGTCTGAGAAGTAGCGATTTATTGTTTTGAGTTCCAGTCTGTTTTTAAGGATAGTTACCGGTTTTAACGCCCCAGTCTCTTCTTTCACTGTATTGTAATTTTATCCAAAATGAGTTACAGGTTTGTAAATTAACAAAACTGAGTATCCATTTTTTACGGGTTAAAAGTGGGGTCTGCATCTTTAAGAATATGATAAACAGAATGAACAATCCAACCAATAACCCCGAATACCCCGAAAAAAACCCAACCCAACAAAACCCCAAACCCCAAACACCCCTCCCAACCCCCCAAAAAAACAAAAACAAACAAAAAACAAAACAAATACAACAACAACAAAAAACAAACTACCACACCGACGAAAAAGATAACCATCCAAAATGGAAAAAAAAAGAAAGAAATAGGTTATCAAGCCGAAGTCTGTGGCCACACTTTTAATTTAGTTGCCTCCACTAGAAACAGTTTCTCGGCCCGTCACTCACGGATTAATGGATCAATTTTGAATTATTTATAAAAAGGGGTAGGGGTACATTTTTATGCGTCGTTCAGATAACCTATAGTATGTATATAGAAAATAGTTTTAACCCCGAATGATCTAGTGAGTTCTGTCCTTTTAAGTGTTCAACGTCATCGCTGATTTGGGGGGGGGGGGGGGGGGGGGGGTGGGGTGAACTCTGAGAAAGATCGACAGTAAGCTATTATGTTGCGGCCAGTCTGGACAAGTGTGAAGGACGTTTGACGACGCCATACACACATATATCCTCCTCAAGGCTAAAAGTGGCTGTCAGTTTTCGTCAGTTAAATTAAAGTCTTTAGAATAAAAAGAGCCAGAGTCTCGATCGATGCAGACGACGATTTCTGACTGTTCGCCAAAACATTCGCTGATTCTGACATGTAGACTTCCGAGAAAACTCACTGCAATTTCTCTGTAGAAGCAAGGAAACGAAAGAAAGAAAGAAATGTTTTATTTAACGACGCACTCAACACATTTTATTTACGGTTATATGGCGTCAGACATATGGTTAAGGACCACACAGATTTTGAGAGGAAACCCGCTGTCGCCACTACATGGGCTACTCTTTCCGATTAACAGCAAGGGATCTTTTATTTGCTCTTCCCACAGGCAGGATAGCACAAACCATGGCCTTTGTTGAACCAGTTATGGATCACTGGTCGGTGTAAGTGGTTTACATCTACCCATTGAGCCTTGCGGAGCACTCACTCAGGGTTTGAAGTCGGTATCTGGATTAAAAATTCCATGCCTCGACAGGGATATGAACCCAGTACCTACCAGCCTGTAGACCGATGGCCTAACCACGACGCCACCGATGCCGGTCTAGAAGCAAGGGATTTAAATGCAGTGTCCAAAGACGTGACAGCACACACCATGACCTTTGATATATGAATCGAGAGGCACAGATAATCGCTCCACCTAGTGCATAGGCGTACGGGCTCCCAGGTGTGTGTGTGTGTGTGTGTGTGTGGGGGGGGGGGGGGGATCGGAGCAGGTTTTTGCCCGAACAGAACAGAAAATGCCCAAATTTGAATAAGAAATGTTTTTCATATTAGCATTGCTGCCAACCAGCTATATAGAGTTGCAAACTAACCACCATGCATTTGTCCACATTTTGCTCGAATATCTCCATTGTTTTTACCCCAAATTTGAGGATTTGCTCCCTGCCCCTTGTCTCGTAAGCTTATAAATGATTTAGAGTAGTGTAAACTCTATTAACGTGCCTCTATCCAATTAAGGTTCAGGCACGTCTCTCCCTCACCCAATCTCTGACATGACCAGTGGTCGAATGTGGGACAGAGAAATTACTTATTAATGGATCAATTTTGAATTATTTATAAAAAGGGGTAGGGGTAAATTTTTATACGTCGTTCAAATAACCTATAGTATGTATACTCTTCAAAAAAAGAAACGCAAAAGGGTACAAATGGGTTATAACTCCGATTTTATGTTTCCTACCGGTTCATGCTTTGTGAATATAAGGTCATTGCATGTCCCAAACACATTCCCACGGTTACATTCGATAAAACGCAGCTACTGTACAATAAAGTTCCAAAATGTGAATATTCGCAAAAACGCAGCCACGTGCAAACCATGTCACCACTGCACGTGCGTTGTCTGCACGTGCAACATGAACACCGACAGTATAAAAGTGCAGGGTGTTCGCTTGCCTGGCCTCTGTATCTGGCCGACAGTTGACAATCCAGGACATGCCACGTCTCAGTGAACCGCAGAGAAACAATGCCCTCGGCCGACTAGACGCAGGCGAATCCAGAACGGCCGTTGCCAGGGCATTCCATGTGTCCCCAAGCACCATCTCCAGACTGTGGGACCGTTACCAGCAACATGGATCAACACGTGACCTCCCTAGATCCGGTCGACCACGGGTCACTACCCCCGGGCAGGACCGCTACATCCGGGTACGCCACCTTCGGGAACGATTGACTACTGCCACCTCCACAGCCGCAGCAATACCAGGTTTGCGCAGGATATCCGACCAGACCGTACGGAACCGCCTACGTGAGGTAGGAATTCGTGCCAGACGTCCAGTTCGAGGTGTCAGCTTAACACCACAACACCGTCGACTCCGACTGCAGTGGTGCCAGATTCATCGACAATGGCCTCAACTGCGAGGGAGACAGGTGTGGTTCAGTGACGAGTCCCGATTTCTGCTCCGACGTCATGATGGAAGATGTCGCGTGTATAGGCGTCGTGGTGAACGTTATGCGGCAAACTGCGTGCAGGAAGTGGACAGATTCGGCGGGGGTAGTGTCATGGTGTGGGCAGCCATCTCACACACTGGCAGAACTGACCTGGTCCACGTTCAGGGCAACCTGAATGCACAGGGCTACATTGACCAGATCCTCCGGCCACACATCGTTCCAATTATGGCCAACGCCAACGCAGTGTTCCAACATGACAACGCCAGGCCTCACACAGCACGTCTCACAACGGCTTTCCTACAGAACAACAACATTAATGTCCTTCCTTGGCCATCGATATCACCGGATTTGAACCCAATTGAGCATCTATGGGACGAGTTGGACCGACGCCTCCGACAGCGACAACCACAGCCCCAGACCCTGCCCGAGCTGGCAGCAGCCTTGCAGGCTGAGTGGGCCACCATCCCCCGGGACGTCATCCGTACTCTGGTTGCTTCAATGGGCAGGCGGTGCCAGGCAGTTGTCAACACACGCGGAGGCCACACCCGGTATTGACTCCAGATGACCTTGACCTTGGTGGTGTGTCCTATCACTTACTCACAATGGACTAGAGTGAATTGTGAACAATCCTGCAACATTTGGTAATTATCGGACTCGCCATTCAATAATTAAATCAATTCTCCAAATGTTACGACAATGTGGTTTTGCGTTTCTTCTTTTGAAGAGTATATATAGAAAATAGTTTTAACCCCGAATGATCTAGCGAGTTCTATCCTTTTATTTATTTATTTATTTATTTATTTATTGTCCAATACCAAACAATCTGGTGTCAGCAGACAGAAGTAAGAATAATGTAAAATCAATAACAGCAACAATTAATAATAATAACAATATGCATGTATAGGCTCAGACGAAAAGAAAGAAAGAAATGTTTAGTTAACGACGCACTCAACACATTTTATTTACGGTTATATAGCGTCAGACATATGGTTAAGGACCACACAGATATTGAGAGAGGAAACCCGCTGTCGCCCCTTCATGGGCTACTCTTTTCGATTAGCAGCAAGGGATCTTTTATACGCACCATCCCACAGACAGGATAGTACATACCACGGCCTTTGATATTCCAGTTGTGGTGCACTGGCTTTATAGGAATAAAATGACTATATAATAATAAAGTAATAATAAAGTTTATTATATAACATTTAGTGAAATATCTTAAAATGTCAGTAAAATAAAAGTGTTATCAGTGACTCAGTGACGATAACACATTTTAGAGTGAAAATTTTACTATTTCACGCTATGATATCGTCACTGTAGAAAGTGTTATCTTCACTGTAAGAAAGACGGAACTATTTTGCTGCTGGCATTTTAAAAATAAAGGTAAATTACCAAAAGTTATATAATAAATAGAAAAATATCTTCTATATATTATAAAAATGAAATGGTCAAACTACATGTACTTGGAAATTATTAAATTAAGTTACTGCCCCATTGATAACCGGAACAAGAACTTTACGTTTAGAAATACAGCTGTCAATAAATGTTAATATCCTATGATACTAGGAACTCGGGAGAGAGCTTTACCAACTAAGCCAGATGTCGCCTTTTAAGTAAATAGCCTATTACGGAATTCGATATCGCTGGAATAACGATTTTTTAAAATTACTTAATGGTGTGTTTTTCACATCCACAAAGGTATTTTCCTTGCAAGACTAAGCATTAGTGGATAATAGGAACTGTAAACAAGTATATTTCGTTCCAAATTGATCGCTAAAATTAATCAAGAAAGTCTGTTTTTTCTCTCTTTTTTATTAATCGTTTGTTTTGGTCTTCACAGC
This sequence comes from Gigantopelta aegis, assembly GCF_016097555.1. Taxonomy (NCBI): domain Eukaryota; kingdom Metazoa; phylum Mollusca; class Gastropoda; order Neomphalida; family Peltospiridae; genus Gigantopelta; species Gigantopelta aegis. The sequence goes on from NC_054705.1 coordinate 20,986,659, forward strand.
GAAGATTTTGTTACGAGGAAGACATAATTGAGAAAAAGTGATTTTTGTTTTAGAGTACTGTAAATCATGAAATTAATGCGAGCAAGTAATTAATGCGAAAAATGCGGCGAACACATCGACGCAATAATAACGTGACGCATTTTGTTTAGTCTCATTCCCAATACAAAATTTTTTTGCAGGATTTTACTATAATACTTCTAAATAAAATAAAACTTTTATAATATAAAGATGAAACAAAATACAAAAACAATTTTTGTTAAATGTCTTTTTGTGAATACTTCAAGAATCTTTCTTTCGTTTCGATGTTGCCATTCTATTCTCACTTTCCTGGAATATCATAGCGGTTATATAATACAGTGATGGTCCAAATGTTTTGTTTTTAAAAAGCTCATTTTGCGATGTGAGTATTTTTCAAAAATTTTTACCTTCTGGATTACTGTATACATTTAAACTGTTTTGAACATTTGTAAAATTATAATCAACAAATTTTATTACTAAATTTATTCCTTTCAAAATGAAACAGTAGAAAATTATATAACCGCAACCAACAATCCGTGCATATTTCTTCAAACCATTTGGCTCGACTCTATACATGACATTTAAGTTAGACTGGTCGCAAGTTGTCACTGTTGCAATATATCGCATTTGTTAACGTCTATTACTGTGCTGCGCATCAAGTGTATAAAATCAGTCTAAAACATGTGTTAGAATGATATGTCTGCGTTCGCATGAAATATTGTACCCTGTAATAGCGACCCGTTTACCTTTTATTCCTACTGGTGGATTAATTAGAAGCAATCACCACACAAAAGTGCGAGGCATACCCTTAACAATAAGGTGTAGTTATACTAATTACACTACTTTAAGTGGCGTCGTGGTTAGGCCATCGGTCAACAGGCTGGTAGGTACTGGGTTCGGATCACAGTCGAGGCATGGGATTTTTAATCCAGATACCGACTCCAAACCCTGAGTGAGTGCTCCGCAAGGCTCAATGGGTAGGTGTAAACCACTTGCACCGACCAGTGATCCATAACTGGTTCAACAAAGGCGATGGTTTGTGCTATCCTGCCTGTGGGAAGCGCAAATAAAAGATCCCCTGTAGCTCATGAAGTGGCGACAGCGGGCTTCCTCTCAAAATCTGTGTGGTCCTTAACCATATGTCTGACGCCATATAACCGTAAATAAAATGTGTTGAGTGCGTCGTTAAATAAAACATTTCTTTCTTTCTTTCTAATACCAAGTATTTTGTTGTTTACGTTATCATAGTAGCGGGACTTAGCCCAGTGTTTAAAGGGACATTCCTGAGTTTGCTGCAATTTTTAAGACGTTATCGGCTAACAGAGACTTATAACGATTGTAATTAAATATCAAATATATTTTGCTGCATAAAATATCAGTGGCTGTATATTGAATGTGTTTCTGATCGTTCTACTATTTGTACTAGGTTAAATTTCATTTTACTCCCTAAAATATTTGTTTTTCGTACGTACGAAATTATTAGAAGACAAAATCCAGTTTGGGCTTCTTACAAATATTAAGACGACCAGAAACACATTGAATATACAGACACTGATATTCTAAACAAGGAAAATATTTAATACGTAAGTTTAATTGTAGAAATATTTTATTCGTCAGAAACATCTTACAATGTAGCAAACTCAGGAATGTCCCTTTAAGCGATGGTCTGATGCGCTGTCGGCCTAGGATCGATCCCCGTCGGTGGTCCTATTGGGCTATTTCTCTTTCTAACCAGTGCTCCACAACTTGTGTAACAAAGGCCGTCTAACAAAGGCCGTCGTACATACCATCAGGTGTGTGAGATGCTGTATATAAAAGATCCCTTGCTGCTAATCGGAAAGAGTAGCCCATGGCGTGGCCACAGCGAGTTTCCTATATTATTGTCTGTGTGATACTCAGCCATATACCCAACGCCATATATCTAGTTAATGTGTATCGAATACGTCGCTATTTTTTAAAAAATCTTCCTTTATTCACATAAACACTGTTTTAAAAAAAACAAGAGAGAAAACCCAAACATCTAAAAAGCTAAAACAAACGCCCCCCCCCTACCACCACCAAACCCCCCATCACCCATCACCCAGCAACAACAACAAGAAACGAAACAACAAAATCCCAAAATAAAATAAATGTTAATAACGGGCGGCCAAGACGGTACGTACCACGCGTGTGTGTGTGTGTGTGTGTGTGTGTGTGTGTGTGTGTGTGTGTGTGTGTGTGTGTGTGTGTGTGTGTGTTTGTTATATTTGTTATATCTGTGAAAATGTCCTCAGAAGTGAATTTGAAAAGGAGAATCCGGCAACCTTGAGCCGTACCACTATTTTTTGTATACTGTGTACAGAAACAAAAACAAAACAGCAACATAAAAACATACCAATCGCCAATCCCCCCCAAAACAAACAAAGCAAAACATCACACAAAGAAAGAAAGAAACAAAAAACCCAACCAACCCAACCAACCAAACTAACCAACCAACCAACAAACAAACAAACAAACCAAACTAAACAACCAACCAACCAACCAAAGTAACAAACAAAACATCCAAAAGACCGCCCCAAAAAACCCAAAAAAACCCAACAACAACAACCCCAAAACAACAACAAAAAATCCCTAACAGAAACGAGTTGTGAGATAAAATATATCTAATGGACACGAATTGCAACTGACTTACGCATCACAAACACATGGTTGTCAGGTTAACTATACGTCACAGTGTAATCGATTTTAACCGTGCTGTTTTTTATTGGATGTATGTCATTGGTGACCTGGTCATCACCTAGGAGCAGCCAGTCGTATGTCTTGAATTTGTTAACACACGTACGTTTGTTAACAACCCATCACCAGCGGAGGGCGGGACGTAGCCCAGTGATCGGTCGGTCTAGGATCGATCCCCGTCGGTGGGCCTATTGAGCTATTTCTCACTCTAGCCAGTGCACCACGACTGGTATATCAAATACCGTGGTATGTGCTATCCTGTCTGTGGGATGGTGCATATAAAAGATCCCTTACTACTAATGGGAAAATAAATGTAGCGGGTTTCATCTCTGTGACTGTGTCAAAATGACCATATGTTTGACATCCAATAGCCGATGATTAATAAATCAATGTGCTCTAGTGGTGTCGTTAAACAAAACAAACAAACTTTTTTTTCCTCACCGACGGGTGTGTAAGAAAAGTGATTTAGCCACTAATGCTATATAGAAACAGTATAGCGTAAATAATTGCGGTCTCAAAGCTGTTATATCACACGTGTTTATTTTACAATTAATCCTAAAGGTTCTGGCGCGGCTAGTGGATGAGTCCGAGACAAAAGGGTATTTATGTAAAGGAGAGTGTCCGAGTAACTCTCCTTTCCTACAGTGACGTCACGCTTTTGTGTTATCAAAAATAACGCATGGTGTGAGAAATGCATATAATATAAAATAAGTTATCGCTCATCAACTGAATGCCACAAATCGTGGTCGGCGTGCCTGAACCTTTAAGGATGTGGGCACGTTAATAGAGTTTCCAGTTCCCAGTTCCCAGCCACAAATCGTTAATAAAAATCTCACACAGAACAAGCACCTTTATTTTTGAATTGCCATTCTTAATTCAATCGTCGTCGACCTACCTGGGGCCTGTCACGTCATATATATTAGGACGACTTCGTTTGCGGTAATCACATTTTCTTGGTTGTCAATTGCGACAGAGAATCATCCAATGAAATTAAAAGTCTCGTCGGAACAAATTAAAGGTGCATACTCCTGAACTTTTATGGAGCTTAAGAAATAATAATAAAAAAAGTAAGAAAAAGGAAAAGAAAGAAAAACGAAAGAAGAAATGAATAGATGCATGAACGAGAAATGAAAGAAAGAAAGAACGAAACAAAGAGAAAAAGAAACTGATTTGAAGTTGCTGATTTCTTCTACATATTTTTCTTTTTGTCCCAAAATGTCACCAAGATTGCCCATTTCTCTCTCTCTCTCTCTCTCTCTCTCTCTCTCTCTCTCTCTCTCTCTCTCTCTCTCTCTCTCTCTCTCTCTCTCTCTCTCTCTCCCTCTCTCTCTCTCTGTGTGTGTGTGTGTCTGTACGCATGTGTTTGTCTCCGTGTGTGTGTGTAAGAGAGAATGTGTGTGTGAGTGTGAGTGAGTGAGTGTGTGTTTGTCTCCGTGTGTGTGTGTAAGAGAGAATGTGTGTGTGAGTGTGAGTGAGTGTGTGTGTGTGTGTGTGTGTGTGTGTGTAAGAGAGTGAGAGTGTGTGTGTGTGTGTGTGTGTAAGAGAGAATGTGTGTGTGTGTGTGTGTGTGTGTGTGTGTGTGTGTAAGAGAGTGAATGTGTGTGTGTGTGTGTAAGAGAGTGAAAATGTGTGAGTGTGTGTGTGTGAGAGTGAGTGAGTGAGTGTGTGATTGTGTGTGAGTGTGTGTATGTCTGTGTAAGAGAGAGTGAATGTGTGTATGTGTGTGAGTGTGTGTTGTGAGAGTGTGTGTGAGTGTGAGTGTGAGTGAGTGTGAGTGTGAGTAAGTGAGTGAATGTGAGTGAGTGTGTGTGTATGTGTGTGTGTTAGAGAAGTGGCCTGTTTCAAATGGAGTATTTTAGAGTATTAATATACTAAATATATAATTATTATTGTGTGCAAAATTAACAAAACGAAGACCACACCCTTCCGAATCTGCACTTGCTATCACAAGGATATCTTGAGATTTAGCGATCATCATTAAATACAGCAAAAAAACAAAAACATCTTGCCAAACCCAATTATTTTGTTTTTCGCAAGAAAATCAATCTTCTTTAAAATCCTATTACAACAGTGTCAACGTATTCAGTTTCGTTTCGTAAACAGCACAGAATTAATACACATTCACGAATAATCATATTAACTAAATAAATAAAACATTTTATTTTGCAATTTAAAAATAAATTTGATTAAAAAAAGATGCACTTAACACATTTTAATTATGGCCTCATGGCATCGGACACAGATAATTATAATGAGAGAGAAACCCGCTGCAGTGGAATGAATGAATGGATGTTTAACAACACCCCAGCACAAAAATGTATCGGCTATTTGGTGTCACACAATGGCAAATAGGTAACAAACATAGACAAATAAATAAATAGATATATAGATAGATAGACAGACAGATAGATAGATAGATAGATAGATAGATAGATAGATAGATAGATAGATAGATAGATAGATAGATAGATAAACAATTACAAAAAGTACATAAATAAATGAACAAATAAAATGAGATAGATAGGTGAAAATAAATAAATAAATATAAATAAATAAATACATTAGAAAGTAATTGCCTATAGGCATAAATATAATTTTACGTAATAAATTTACATAATTACGAAAAACCAGCGACATGAGACAAACGTGTAAGTATACAGGTAATACGGTATTGCTTCTGTACTAATTAGCAAAAGATGTAGTAATACATGTAGGTTAGGAATAAATAAAAAAAATGAAATAACAATTTCAGGATGGACACAGTCTAGAATTAATTAGCAAGTTCTCTGCGTTTAGTAGATTGGGTCAAATATCTTCCAAGATTGCGCTATTGAGTTACAATTTGAAGACTTAAAAGTGTAATCAGTTTAAATGCAGAAGTGTTTTTTTTTCAGTAATACTTTTTAATATATGTAGCACACAGATCAGAATAGAATGAACATTGTAAAATAAAGTGAAATTTGTCTTCAATACTTTTTAATATATGTAGCACGCAAATCAGAATGGAATGAACATTGTAAAATAAAGTGAAATTTGTCTTCAATACTTTTAGAGTGGCGAGACGTAGCCCAGTGGTAAGGCATCGATCTCCGTCAGTGGGCCCATTGGGCTATTTTTCGCTCTAGCCAGTACACCACGACTGGTACAACAAAGGCCGTGGTATGTGTTATCCTGTCTATGGGATGGTACATATAAAAGATCCATTGCTGCTAATTGAAAAGAGTAGCCCATGACGTGGCGACAGCGGATTTCTTCTCTCAATATCTGTGTGGTCCTTAACCATGTGTCCGACGCCATATAACCGTAAATAAAATGTGTTAAAGGGACATTCCCGAGTTTCGTGCACTGTAAGACATTTCCAACTGATAAACTATTTCTACGATTAAACTTACATATTAAATATATTTTCTTGTTTACAATTTCAGTGTCTGTATATCCAATGTGTTTCTGGTCGTCTTAATATTTGTAAAAAGCCCAAACTGGATTTTGTCTTCAAATAATTTCGAACGTACGAAACACTATATTTTAGAAAATAAAATAAAATTTAACTTAGTACAAATATTACAACGATCAGAAACACGTTTAATATACAGCCATTAATATTTTATGCAGAAACATATATTTGATATGTAATTACAGTCGTTAAAAGGTTTCTTTTAGTCGATAACATGTTAAAAAATTGCAGCATACTCAGGAATGTCCCTTTAAAGGTAGGGTCAACTCAAACAAGAGCCTTATGTGTTGGAAAGATACATACCCGGACCGCCAACACATACTGACACTTTAACAAATGAAAAACGCGTAATTTTAGAGTTAATAAAAAACATGATTATTCCTGCTAACTGGGGGCAGCCATTTTGTTTCGTTTTTGTGTCGTCCGGTCGTACAGCTTGGGGCGAAGTGACGTCAGCTCCGTCCATCTCCTCTATGTACAGTGTAAACAAACGCTCTAATTTACGACAAGGCGCTTCGCTTTCATCAACCTGACTTGTAAAACAACATAAATGACTTGATAGTATAATAAACTATTTAACTAAATATATTTCTATAAATCTATCTCTTAAACGAATTTTAACATCTGTGGTAAATATTGCGTCATTATTAACATTCTGACGTATTCAGACATATGACATGCCAACGTTGTCAAGAAGTTGTTTGACAGATGTATCCCAATTTAGATATTTTTCACAATCTTTAACCGTTTGTAAATAAATTTCCTTCAAAATACACTTATCAGTTCGTAATAAATGAATGAAAGTTCGTAATAATATCAGCCAGTATTTTAAAATAGCAATATAACGTGACATTGACAAAGGGTATCGTCCCAATTCGTGGTACACCATGTGGCTTGTGGTTTTTCGATTGACGCCAAGCAAATGTTTACAGAATATGAGATGACGTTTTTCAATATCTAGTGATTTGGCGAATCCCTGTGTCTCGCAACCATAGTTAAGTAAAGATAATACATATTTATTTAACAAACAACAACAAAAATAAAAATTCAGTTTCAATATTAACTTTCATATTGTTTGTATATCTCTTCATTGCAAATATAACCGGCCTCTGTGGCGTCGTGGTTAGGACATCGGTCTACAGGCTGGTAGGTACTGGGTTCGGATCCCAGTCGAGGCATGGGATTTTTAATCCAGATACCGACTCCAAACCCTGAGTGAGTGCTCCGCAAGGCTCAATGGGTAGGTGTAAACCACTTGCACCGACCAGTGATCCATAGCTGGTTCAACAAAGGCCATGGTTTGTGCTATCCTGCCTGTGGGAAGCGCAAATAAAAGATCCCTTGTTGCTAATCGGAAAGAGTAGTCCATGTAGTGGCAACAGCGTGTTTCCTCTCAAAATCTGTGTGGTCCTTAACCATATGCCTGACGCCATATAACCGTAAATAAAATGTATTGAGTGTGTCGTTAAATAAAACATTTCTTTCTTTCTTTTTTCATTGCAAATAAAGCTTCGCGCTGTAGAGTGTCGTTTTGTAATAAAGTGGCGAATTGTAATAAAACCATATTAAAAAGAAATTAATTCTAATCTACTCTAACTTAATCTTGGGGCCGAAATATGCACCACCAGACCAAAGTTGAGATATTGTTACATTAGTTTGTCGATCCACAGACTTGGTGAATTACCCATGTTGTTTTAAGTGCGTTAAGGGTGGAGCAATAGCGCTAAAGTGCCGTTTTGTAATAAACTTTATTTTCCATATGTTATGTTGCTTATTAACATCTCAAAATCACTGTCAATGCACAGCAGGACATGGGCAACAAATTCCCATTCCAACTTTTATTAGTTTTAACAAACAAACGGAATTATTTCTGTTTATTACAGAACGACACACAGGTACATTTTTCAAAAGTGTCGTTTTGTAATAAAGCGGGGAATTGTAATAAAATAAATAAATAAATAAATTTAATTCTAATCTACTCTAACTTAATCTTGGGGCCGGAATATGTACCACCAGACCAAACCTATCAATGATCTCAAATTTAGGAATGTTGGAACTGACTGATGCCATCAAGAAACTCAAGGAGGCCATAATTATTCCCATCCTGAAAAAATGCAAAGGCAGGAAAGACAAAACAAGCTACAGACCAATGAGTCTTTAAGTGTTCTGGAAAAGATTCTGGAGAGAATGATCAACCGACAGCTTAGGTGGCATCTGGAAAGCAAATGGTCTCATCTGCAAAGAACAGACTGCCTACAGAAAGAACAGAAACACCGAAGCCCAGCTTATCATCCTAACTCAGTCAATTGAAAATAGCTTTCAGGAGAAGAAAACAATAAGAGTCCTAGCAATCTTCATGGATCTCACAAAGGCCTTTGACAAGGTCTGGAAGAATGCACATTGCGCCGTTGGCTGGCTATATGACTGTGTGTGTTTGTAAAGTTACCATTGTATTTGAAGATTAAACAAGAGTCCACAATTCCAATATTTTCACCATCATACAGCCAGTGTTCATTACTCTTTAAAGGTTTTTGTAATATTCATAGTGAGTTTCCACTCTTTGCAGGGGCGGGACGTAGCCCAGTGGTAAAGCGTTCGCTTGATGCGCGGTCGGTCTGTGATCGATCCCAGTCGGTGGACCCATTGGGCTATTTCTCTTTCCAGTCAGTGCTCCACAACTGGTGTAACAAAGGCCGTGGTATGTACTATCCTGTCTGTGGGATAGTGCATATAAAATATCCCTTGCTGCTAATCGAAAATAGTAGTCCATGAAGTGGCGACAGCGGGTTTCCTCTCTCAATACCTGTGTGGTCCGTAACCATATATCTAACGCCATATAACCGTAAATAAAATGTGTCGAGTGCGTCGTTAAATAAAACATTTCCTCCTATATCTGTGTGGTCCTTAACCATATGTCTGACGCCATGTAACCGCAAATAAAATGTGTTGAGTGCGTCGTTAAATAAAACATTTCCTCCTATATCTGTGTGGTCCTTAACCATATGTCTGACGCCATATAACCGTAAATAAAATGTGTTGAGTGCGTCGTTAAATAAAACATTTCCTTTCTTTCTTCCTTCCACTCTTTGCAGTACATATGAATCTTATCAAGCATAGTTTGTAGACACGAGAACTAAATTGTACCGAGTCTTATTTTAACTGCGGAGTTGTCTTTGCACGCTGCATTAGCTCATAAACTTGTCAATCAAAGCATTAGACTCTGATACGTCTTCAACACTCGTATAGGAAGCATACTGGGTTTTTATTATTTATTTTTACAAAAATATTATTCTCGGTGGCTTTTCTCGCTTTAACCTTGCATACCATACTCGACATATTGGCGGATTACTACAGAAACGCGATTGACAAAATAGTCCAGGTTAAAAACACATAAACAAGGTCAAAGATAGAATGTCTTGGAACATATATATACTCTGTCAAAAAAGCAACGCATAGGCGAAATATTCATGGAATTATCTCTTTAATACAAAGTGGTATAATTTCGTTATTTATGATCGTATCACAGTCAAATTTGACATGGGTATGTGACAATGTTCTTGCTATAGACTGACAAACAGCGTCGCACGAGGGCGCTGAAATCAGTACCTTGTGTGGCCACCAGCAGCATCAATCACTGCGCGACATCTCCTTGGCATAGACTGAATGAGTCTCTGAATCCAGGCACGTGGAAATCCTAGCCCATTCTTCCTGCAGTGCATGTGACAGTGGCGGAAGCGTCTGGGGCTCCGGGTCACGCTGACGTACACGTCTGTCCAGTTCGTCCCATAGATGTTCAATGGGGTTGAGATATGGCGATCTTGATTGCAATGGCAGCACATTAATGTTCTCATTCTGTAGGACATCCATTGTTACACGTACCGTATGCGGCCTGGGATTGTCCTGCTGAAAGAGTTCTCTCAGTCGATCCAAAATGGGAAGCATGTGACGGCGAAGATTTTCATCCCGATAGCGTAGGCCTACAGCTGTCAGGTTGCCTTGTACGAACACAAGTTCACTTCTGCCGGTGTATGAGATGGCTCCCCACATCATGACACTCCCTCCATCGAATCTGTCAACTTGGGCGACGCAGTTTTGACAAAACGTTCATTGCGGTGTCTGTAAACACGTTGTCGTCCATCACGTCGCTGTAGAAGGAAACGTGACTCGTCGCTGAACCATACTCGCCGCCAGTTTTCTAAGTTCCACCCCTGTACATTCGTGCACCAGCGAACACGTAAATGTCGATGTTGATGTCGCAGAACGGGGCCAACATACGGTCTCCTAGCCCGTAAACCAGCTTCTCGAAGTCAGTTCCGAATGGTTTGTGCAGACACCCTTCTCAAACCAGGTATGCGTCCAGCAGTGTTCGTTGCTGTGGCAGTTCGGTGACGCAAGTGCAGAACCCGGATGTAGCGATCTTGTGTTGCAGTTGTTCTTCCACTTCTGGGCCGGTCTTCAGCTGATTGAAATGCTGGTACCTGTCCCAGAGACGTAAAATGGTGCTCTGATGGACGTTCGTGTGGCGTGCGACTGCTGACTGCGATTCACCTAACTGGAGGTGGCCTATTGCAATGTTTCGATTCGGCAGGCTTAGTCATGGCATCTTGTAACTCGTCTACAGTCGAAATGGAAATGGGGCATCATTGCGAGCATTGCAGCTTTAAATACCCATCACTACCCCAATGTTTTCCCGAGTTTCACGTGCATTCGCCAAAATCTGACCATTTCATGCCGATTTCTTGCAATTGTCGCACAACGTGCCACAACGTGCGTTAAATTTGTTTTAGGTTGCATTTGTGCATGCTGTCCCATTCCAGGAACATTAACGAACATGGTCGTACAGCAACATTGTACAACCCCCCCCCCCCCCCCCCCCCCCCGATATTTTGTAAAATCAAACACTGTTCTTCTTTCCCTATCGCCTATGCGTTTCTTTTTTCACAGAGTATATATATTTCTTTTTCTAGTGACCCATCAAAAGCCATACGCTAATATACTCTTAAATTTGGGCGGGATATTTCTCATGAAAACTATTTTGTAGATACTGTCCCCGTCGATGGGCCCATTGGATTATTTCTCGTTCCAGCCAGTGTACCGCGACTGGTATATCAAAGGCCGTGGTATGTACTGCCCTGTCTGTGAGATGGTGCATATAAAAGATCCCTTGCTGCTAATAGAAAAAAAATGTAGCGGGTTTCCTCTGTAAAACTATTTGTGAAAATTACGAAATGTTTGGAATGCAAAATAGCCGATGATTAATAAATTAATGTGCTCTAGCGGTGTCGTTAACCAAAACAAACTTTAACTTTGTAGATACTGAGAGAAATGCTGTGGTGAGGCCAAATGTCGGCATTTGGGTTGCACACATCCATTCACTTATGCATGCAGTTAAAACCCAACAAATGCCTTGTATTCGTCCGCTACACACTGGTGGTGGTGGTGATGCTGGTGTGTGTGTGGTGGGGTGGGGGGGGGGGGAGGGAGGGCCAACACCCCCAGGATCCACGCCTGATAATTCTTTTTGTTTTTAATTGCCAAATATTTTCTATACTTAATATTTTGTAATTATTGGTATTTGACAGCAAGTATCAATTACCGAATATTTATTATAATGTTTACTTTATAATTATGGCCCTTTTACCGTATTTGTAATTTCATTATCAAAAGACCTTTTTTTTAAGAACTTTATTTTTAGTGTCTGTATTTCATTTTACGCCTACCCATGACGCGGAATAAAACCTTTTCAAGATAATGTTATTAACTTGATTTCAGAAGATGTCCGGAAGACGTCATATTTTGTCATCACATTCGGATTATTGATCTAATACGGCCAAATCTTGATTGCACGCAGAAGAAGAAGACCTCCCCCCCCCCCTTAAAAAAACAACAAAAAACAACCCCCCAAACCCCCCAAACCCTCCCCCCACCCCCACCCACCCACCCCCCCAAAACAAAAAAAACCCAACCCACCCCAAACAATCCCAGCTAGTTTTGTATAGAAAATAAATAGTTTGTGTGACAACACCCCACCACAATGTAAACCAGTCTATGTATTTGTGTTATTTATATTGTATACACTGTTACCGGCCTCGGTGACATGGGGATTCGCCAAATCACTAGTTATTGAAAAACGTCATCTCATATTCTGTAAACATTTGCTTGGCGTCAATGGAAAAACCACAAGCCACATGGTGTACCACGAATTGGGACGATACCCTTTGTCAATGTTACGTTATATTGCTATTTTAAAATACTGGCCGATATTATTACGAACTAACCGGCCTCGGTGGCGTCGTGGTTAGGCCATCGGTCTACAGGCTGGTAGGTACTGGGTTCGGATCCCAGTCGAGGCATGGGATTTTTAATCCAGATACTGACTCCAAACCCTGAGTGAGTGCTCCGCAAGGCTCAATGGGTAGGTGTAAACCACTTGCACCGACCAATGATCCATAACTGGTTCAACAAAGCCATGGTTTGTGCTATCCTGCCTGTGGGAAGCGCAAATACAAGATCCTTTGCTGCTAATCGGAAGAGTAGCCCATGTAGTGGCGACAGCGGGTTTCCTCTCAAAATCTGTGTGGTCCTTAACCATATGTCTGACGCCATATAACCGTAAATAAAATGTGTTGAGTGCGTCGTTAAATAAAACATTTCTTTCTCTCTTTTTCTTCCTTTCCTTTAAAATTAATTTTAATTCTTTCTCATCTGGCGGGGCAGGACGTAGCCCAGTGGTAAAGCGTTCGCTTGATGCGCGGTCGGTCTAGGATCGATCCCCGTCGGTGCACCCATTGGGCTATTTCTCGTTCCAGCCAGTGCTCCACAACTGGTGTAACAAAGGCCGTGGTATGCACTATCCTGTCTGTGGGATGGTGCATATAAAAGATCCCGTGCTGCTAATCGAAAAGTGTAGCCCGTGAAGTGGCGACAACAGGTTTCCTCTCTCAATGTCTGTGTGCGGTCCATAACCATAATTATGCCTGACGCCATATAACCGTAAATAAATGTGTTGAGTGCGTCGTTAAATAAAACATTTCCTTCTTCCTGATCTGGTAACTTCTTATCTGTTTGAACTTCTTTCACTGTCCATATCCACCTCCACATCCCAGTCCCTGTCCCTCCAACCGCGACGGATGCTTGTCTCTTGCGGCTATCCGTGTCACACATTTGCATTTCCATACAGCTTTACGTATCTCAGCACTATTGTTTTTACATATACACATTAACTTTTAATAACAATGAAACCGAAAAAAATCAATGTGTACCTTTCTGCCTTTGAAGAAGATAATAAGAATTATAACATCAATCTATCAAAATAAAATGTGCTCTAGTGGTGTCGTTAAACAAAACAAAAGTTTAGGTGGTTTAGAGATTTAGAGAAATAATTATTTACCGCTACTCGTCCAGGGCCGTAAAAAATTATAGAAACTTAAAGAAAATGTTCTTCTTAACCGTTTAAGGAGTTTTAGACTATTAACTACTCAGTTGCCCCCCCCCCCCCCCCATCCCCCCCCCCCCCCACCCCCACCCCGCCAACAAAAAATCCTAGCTAGGCCCTGACGTCTAACAGCATTTAGACTGTAAAGTTCAACTATAGTGTTACATTATGTACACGAACTTTCCCACAGACAAAATATCACATTAACAGGACCTTTTTTTAAATTTTATATATCAGTCGTGGAGCATTGACTGAACTCAATAAAGGTCTCAAGAACCAATTAATTTATTCATGTTTGTATTGTTTAAGCGGCATGCAAATCCAATTTTCTTCTTCATAAGTGGATCTGAAAAAGATAAAGTTGCGAATAGCAATTGACATTTATTTTGATTAAACCTAGTTACCGGGAATAACCTTTGAAACGTTTTTCTTTGTGTTGTCGAGTCCTATATACTGAATAAAGGTTTCCGAGTGTGAAAATCGCACACGCAAGCGCACACCCAAGGGAAGGGTAGAGTCTCTCTCTCTCTCTCTCTCTCTCTCTCTCTCTCTCTCTCTCTCTCTCTCTCTCTCTCTCTCTCTCTCTCTCTCTCTCTCTCTCTCTCTCTCTCTCTGTGTGTGTCTGAGGACATTGGGGGGAGGGGGGAAGGGGGTGTACGCCCCTCTCAAACATCAAAGTGCTCCCAAAATCAAGTGTTTTTAAAATGTATATAATCGATTTATGTCTTTTTAGAGTGCAGTACATTTTCATATATAATATAATGCAGGGTGGGGGTATTTATAGAATATTAAATGAACTTCCATTTAATATCTTATTTATTACCCATAATAGATCTATAGAGGATACTCCCCTCATGCCATGTCTGAAATATCGAAGTGCTCCCAAAATCAAGTGTTTTTAAAATGTATATAATCGATTTATGTATTTTTAGAGTGGGGAAAGAATGATATGTCGATATATTGGCTATTTCTGCAGTACATTTTCATACAGGGTGGGGGTATTTATAGAGTATTAAATGAACTTCCATTTCGTATCATGTTTATGCCCCAGGTGGAATATAAAGCTCGTGACAATGGAACTTATTTCACGAGGGACATAAACATGATACGAAATGCTAGCGAGTTTAATATCTTATTTATTACCCATAATAGACCTATAGAGGATACTCCCCTCAATACATGTCTCCTGATATCATAATTTATCAGCATTCGTTGATAAAAGTATGAAATCCCAGGCTTGCCGGAAAGAGGTCAAAATTTACTACTCTATTCAGTATTAATATTACTTATAGCCCGGTCTCACCGGGCTTAAGTCGTGTTCACGATGGGTTTCCGATGTCTTTTTTGGCTGTTCGTAACTTGGACGCAACGAGGATTAAGTAGGAATAGATCGGTGTACAATCCATTCTACGATTTTTTTTAACGCAAGCAGGATTTCCTCCTTGCGACAAAAACATCGGATCGACCACGTAGATAGGACGCAGATTAATCTGAGATACACCGCCTACCGACCTCCTACCACTCGCAGAATAGTCTGCGTTAAATTGCCATTCGCAGACTCGTCTGCGGAAAGTCTCAGAACAGTCTGCGTTTGATCGGCGAATAAACAAAATAATTTGAATTTTTTCCAGGTTCTTCCAGGTGTTCGCCGAGTGTTCGGCGACAGGACGCAGACTGTTAGCAAATAAGACGCAGACTAGAAAATTCATTTTCCCCCAATTTTTATATTTGTTCCCCCGATCGGTTGCAGACTGTTCGCAGACTGTTCGCAGAGTGATTGCGATAGGGTAAGGTTTTGTCGAAATCTCAACTTGAACGCAGCGTATTTTTAAAGGGACATTCCTGACTTTAAAGCATGGACAGTAATATGGATTAGTAAACTCACCTGTAATGCATTTGTGTAAAAAAATCAATGAAAAGTGCGAAATTGAAATACTTACACAGAACAATACTTTAGGGATTCCCCATGACACGATTATTTGAAATCCTCGCAGAAAGGTGAAGGTCAGAGGTCGCAGTGATGACGAGAACACAAATTTCCCACAATGCAATATTCAACATGGCTTCGGTGAGTACACGTTTTTGGGATGCAGTCGATTCGTCCACTGGACAATTTACCCACGGACGATTCGTCCACTGAAAATCCGTCCACTGAGGAACTCGAGACGATTCGTCCACTACAAAAAATCAGTTCCGGACGATTCGTCCACTGGGTTTTTATTTCCCCAGTACATTTCCATGGGTGAAAGTTTTCCGGCATATGCCGGATTTTTCTATTTTTCTGGGTCTCTAAGGGTCGTTTTTCCAAATCGTGTAAATCAGTTGAGATTTTCATAGGGGGGTGGGTAGGGGTTATGACCCAACTTTTCCGATTGTTGATAGATGATTACTCCAAAGTTCAACAAAAAGTTCGATTCTACAACCTAGTTTTAGCAATGATTCAATCCGAGAAAGTTCCCCGATCTAGCAGATGCACATTTCAGTAAGTGCGCGGTTTTTTTTTTTTTTTTTTTTTTTTTTTGGGGGGGGGGGGGGGGTGGGTTACGGAGATCGACGATCCTTTCGGTCGATTCCGACAAAACTGACTCAATGCGATCACCAGTCAACGGAAACACAAAATCGCAGTCCGTGAAACGAGATCCGGAAAGTTGAATCAAGTCGCGTCTAAAACAACACGCTTTGTTTGAATGGCATTTGTTGTTTTGTTGTTTTGTTGAATTGTTTTTTAATGTACATTTAATTATATTGGAATTGAAGACAACGAGTTTTTATTTTATTTCGAGGTTATTAGGCATATGGGGATAACATGTGACGAGGGAGGGTACAGTGGATATAATGTACGCCATTGAAGGAGAACATGACATGGGGGGTGGGGGGTGGGGGGGTGGGGGGTAATAAAGTCTTCCGACGCGGAGGCTTGCATTACCTATTTACCACATCGTGACATGCGAGATAATGTACGAGCGAGTGGACGAATCGTCCGGGGCATGATAATGAATACAAACAGTGAACAAAAAAATGGATATTAATGTTGAATTCTAACTCTATTTTACTTTTTTGGTTATAGTATACCACAAAATAATGTTAAGAAACGATTACAATGTCAAAGAAATAACTATTAATATGTATGAAAAAAATGCAGTCATCGAGTGGACCAATTGTCCGTGGACGAATTGTCCAGTGGACGAACCGTATGGAAAGCACGTTTTTAATGTTATTTATTTTTTAATATTGACGTTTTGCATTGATTACCAACGACTTTCCATTTGTTTTCTACAAGTCAGTAGTATTACAATTTTTTTTTTCGTTAAACTAAGCGATACGAATGGACGCATTTTAAAAGAAACAAGTAGAAATGATGCCGATAACAATTCCAAGATTTCATAATAATGTTCTTTTTTTTCATCTTTTTGTTTTCAACTTCAACAACTTTTTGATCTTGTCTCTTTTGTGTTGCCTTCGGCTTGGCAAGCCTTCTGATCGTTCTAGCATTTAGGGTTAGGGTCACTTGTACTTATAGCTATAGAGATCTATAGATGTTGGAAAGATCGGAACTTTGTCCATTAGTCAACTCGCCCCAACCCAAGCATTATACTCATAATACTGTGATGGTGCAATTTTATGGGTATCTGGTCGTTTCGGCCGGTTGCTAGTCACTTCGTACCTTGGTCCTTTCGTACCATAGTCATTTCGTAGCTTGGTTCTTTTGTACCATAGTCCTTTCGTACCTAATTTGGTCCTTTCGTACCATTGCAAAATTGAAAGTCATATCGTACCCAATCTAATTACGTATATAAGATGCAAACACCACCTGCAACTGACTTTATAAATCATTAAATATTTAATTTTGTCCCTAAAAAAAGATCAAGTCATTTCGTACCATACACTGAAACAAATTTGTTGTTAATTTAAGGGCGTTTCTGATCAGCAAAAAAAAAAAAAATATTGTCATTGTTTATAAGTAATAAACATGAGCAATTGGCTGATTTGGTAATCGATAGGGTAGTCAATGTTTTCAGTGGTTGTTATTGTTTATTTCTTAAACAAATAAGATACTAAGTAATAATAAGTAATATTCGACCATTTCAGCTGGTAACTGAAAAAAAAATGTTCATATTTATTTATTTATTTATTATTATTAGCATATTTATTAATTATGAATGTAAAAAAAGCACACTTTGGTCAATTGGAGCCAATTTCAGAAAACATCGAAGTTGGCCGTTAGTAGTAAATACCAAATACGGCTCTTGTCAGGTCAAATGGAAACAACAGTTGACAGGTGTTATGGTAAATCAATAACGATATGCTACACAATAATGTGTTCTGATTTTCAAACTGTCAAAGTAAATTTAAAAAACAAAACAAAAAAACACTGCTTTTATGCTATGGTCGATTCGTTTTTTATATACTGGTATGAAATGACTATGGTATGGAAAGACTTCTCACAATGGTACGAAATAACTAAGGTACGAAATGACTTTTTGCAATGGTACGAAATGACTAGGGTACGAAATGACCAGGCATCATGGTATTTACATGTGCTCTACGTCACAAAAAGGTCACGTGATGCGCTTCAAATGCATGACAAGTCGAAGGGAATCCGCCGTCTAAAAATAGACTTTATTTGACGGTTGAAGGGAAAAATAAATTGAAACGTACGAAAAAATATTTGGCAAAAATGCATATTGAGCTACTACGAACATTTGGGAGACCAAAAACACATTGGATATACAGATATAGTTATTCTGGACAAGGAAATGTAAGTAAATTGTCATTCTAACAATTAAAAAAGGTTTTATTAGCCGGAAACTTTATAGCATTGCAACAAAGTCAGGAATGTCCCTTTAACGGAAACCCATCGTGAACACGACTTAAGCCCGGTGAGATCGGGCTATTAGGGAAAACCAAACATATTTGTTTTAATTATCGCAGTTGATTAGTTCGTTAATGAGCCAAACATTTGCCCGAAATCTCCGTCATGTTGTTTCTGCACAGTTCATTAACTATAACTGGTTCTGATGGAATAATTACTTATGACCTTTACGAGAAAGGAAACCAGAAAGAAATATTAGTACATTGCCGTTTTGTGAAAACAACAACAACAACAACAACAACAACAACAAAAAAGAAAAAAAGAAGAAGACAAACATAATTAAAGAAAAGGTGGAAAAGCGCTATAGTCTGGTCGTTGAAAAAGGGGGACCGCAAAAGCGCTGATCTGGACCTGGGGGGGGGGGGTCGTGAAACCAAGTGGACGACCCTTTTTTCTATTTTTTTTTGCACCACCATGTATAAACCTGTATGTTTTAGTTCTAAAAGCGGACCATTTGCTTCAGTTCGTACCCCCAAACCCCCCCCCCCCCCCCCCCCCCCCCCCTAGCCTACGCCCCTGAGTCGAAAAACAAATGGTATAGAAATTATTTTGTTATTATTTGAAGCGTATTTTCTGGTAGAACAACATATCCCAAATCCGCTAAAAATCCGCTTTGGGAATTTGTTTTTTTTTTGAAGCGGTGGCAGTTTTTTTTGCCCATATAGTACTGTCCATGTAGTGCCATTATGTGATACCCAATAGCCCGATAGATTTTTTGCTGGGGTGTCTTACAAGACATTCAAACAAAATTTTTCAATGCCATAATAGTAAGATCCAAAGCAATGTATATTTATTTAACGTTGCTCAGTCTCACTACAAACTTCAATGAAGGAAAAAGAAAGAAAGAGAGAAATGTTTTATTTAACGACGCACTCAACACATTTTATTTACGGTTATATGGCGTCAGACATATGGTTAAGGACCACACAGATTTTGAGAGGAAACCCGCTGTCGCCACATAGGCTACTCTTTTACGGCAGGCAGCAAGGGATCTTTTGTTTGCGCTTAAATGTTTTATTTAACGACGCAATCAACACATTTTATTTATGGTTATATGGCGTCGGACATATGGTTAAGGACCATACAATATTGATGAAGAAAACCAGCTGTCGCCACTTCTTTTCGATTAGCAGCAAGGGATCTTTTATATGCACCATCCCATAGACAGGATAGCACATACCACGACATTTGATGTACCAGTCGTGGTGCACTGGCTGGAGCGAGAAATAGCCCAATGGGCCCACTGACGGGGATCGATCCCAAACCGACCGACAAGCTCTTTACCACTGGCCTACGTCCCGTCCCTTCTATGAATACAAAGGCTATATAAGTAGAACTCCGTACACTAGTCGGAATCATGATAGTAGGTACCTGGGCCCATATTTTCGAAGCTATCTTAGCCTACGGCGTGAAATTACGTCCCTATGCCGTCACTATGAATACGTGTGCTGTAGTGACGTCACAACCTACGACAATTTTACACTTGTAGCGCTAAGATGGCTTCGAAAATAGGGCCCCTGGACCTTCATTGGATATGGGCACGTTAAAGGCACAGTCACGGATTTAAAGACCTTATTTCTCTAAAATTAGATAATAAATAAAAATTACATTAATTGTTGGAAACCAAATCTAGCTATCGCATCACCGTAACTGAACCATGATGGAGTGAAGTCCATGTCATCCCTCTCGGCAATTTTAGTTTTTGAATTATGGATCATTGCCATAATTCAATTATTTGAGAGAGCTCATCGTTGATTTCCCAGCAAAATAAAGATTAACTATAAGGCGCCGCTCTCCATACTTCCTGTATAACTTCGTCCACTGTTTCTTATACTTACCCTCACCAATGAGAGATGACTCTATGTAGGACGGCCTTGACCTATACTAATTCCGGCGACAGAATTGTGACAGACAAGGCCCTAGTGGTGCAGTGTGAAAATATAATTGTAAACTGACTGCGAGTGTGTTCTGTATTGTGATTGGTTAATTACATTCTTTTTCCGGGATCAAATAGACAATAACACCCGGAAAGCTAATGACGTCATTAGAAAAATGACGTCATTAGCAATTAGAACAGGCGAAGTTGACGATTCATGGGTCTACAGTTAGATTGTAGCCAGGTATTTTTTTCAAGAAATACGAAATATACATTTATTTCCGTGAAAAAACGATTCAGTTTACAATGGACATAACCATATGGAGTTTTTAGATTTGCGGGTCAAAATGACATTTGCAGGATCAAATAGACAATAACACCCGCAAATCTAAAAACTCCATATGGTTATCTCCTAATTTAGT